>NC_092812.1:81642452-81904310 GCF_040954645.1 Diabrotica undecimpunctata | reverse complement strand
ATATATATATATATATATATATATATATATATATATATATATATATATATATATATATATATATATAATATATATATATATATATATATATATATATATATATATATATATATATATATATATATACATCTTTATACCATACCTGAACCATCTGAAAAACCATACAGTCCTGAACCTCCTATATCTAGAGTATTTAGAGCTGCCTATGGCACGCTTATCTTCATTAATTCTAGCAAGGATTTCAAAAATGTATATATACAAAAGAAATTTTTTAATATTTTAAAAGATATATAAATGGGGATTTTACTTATTAATGACATAATCCTGATCCCCTTGTTATTTCAGTCAATTCTGAACCTAAACATACGTGTATATACACAAACCTGAGCTAAGAGATGTTGCCAGCTTTAAGTAAAATGGGATTTCTTAGGGAAATTTTCGTATGTGTTTGCTTGAGAGTCAGAAGCAGTATATTTTTACTTTCCCTTAATTGTACATATCCTAAATCCTAAGTATGTAAACAATACGTCCTGTCTACCGATTATTTTAACAGAATAAACCATACGTTCCAGTTCATAAATGTCAAAAATATGAGCTTATGTTAACAGCGATTTATATTAAAAAAAAAGAATAAATTAGGAAAGTATTGCATTCATTTATTATCAAAAGTAGGTACATTGGTACATTAACTTTACTCTACTATTTATTATAGCTTAGGTAATAGGAATTAAATTTGCCTACAAACATAAGAATAATGTGATACAGATCAGATCAAAACTAAAACAAGAAAGCCTTTCAAAACAGTGAAAAAAAAATTAAAAACCAACTAAAAAATATTAGAAAATGGGTGTTTAATGTTTAAGTTTTCCTGTATACATATTATAAACTACAGCTTTGATGCATGTCCATTTTCTTTCTTTAATTACCTCGGGATATTCTTTAATAAGGTGTTGCACTTTTACCTCAATGGAAAGCTTTCTTTTTTTAACGTCGGAAAAGTATTCTGCGATAATTCTTTTTTGTTGTTTTGTCCATGGTCGTCTTCTATCAATAATATTTTCTTTTTTAAATTGCCCATTTTTTTGAGGTTCTTTATTATTATCTAAGTTAGCTGAAGTAGATGGAATCTCACAATCGACGTTTAGATTAGAGTATCCAAGATATTTTCCATTTCTGCCTCTTCCGCATCAGAGAGAGGAGCTAAGTTAATGTTAGTTTCGTCTAATGTTTTACCTTTGTATTTTTCAGCTCCGCCTTCCATCATTAAAAGTAAAAGTTTAGAAATTTTAGCCGTTTGATATACTTTGACAAACGATAATAATTGCAATGCATTTGTAATGTGTGTCATTTGTAATGAATTTGCTTAATTGCTTCATATCATTATTGAAAAATTGAAGAAGTTGAATAATGGTGGCCAAATGTTTTCGAAGTTTTGTTGCTGTTATACTCGCAGGTCTCTCCAACTGACATTTTTTGGCGTATTCACCTGATTTCAATTTGTGAAATAATTCTTCTGCAGATGTTTGCAAAAAAATATTAAGTTTCTTGAGGTCGTTAGTAGGCAGCAAAAGTTCTTCATTGTTCCATTAATTTTGATTTAAATTGGTACATGTTTGAGCAGAAACTTCATTACACCATTGGGATTCTAAAAGAGTTTTTAATATTTTAAGTTCTTTTCTCTTATCGCTTGTGTTTTCAATCTGAACAAGAATAATATATGCTAAGTCGCAACATTTTCTCATAAGTGTCCCAAAATTTATGGCCAACGTTGGTGACTCATAATTATCTGTTTCTGGGTTACATTTTGCTATTTCATTAACTCCAGAAATTATTAGTTGAAAATGCTTTGGGCGAAGAATATCTATAAGTTTCTTAATATCAGGATTCTGTAGTCTTGTAAAGTCTAAGAGTTTTGCGAGTCTTAGCATATTTTGTCTTACCAAATTAATTTTGCCTTTACTCTGACGGCCTTTTATGTACGAATATGCGTACTGGCAAATTGAGAGATCTTTTTAGCAATAAGATTTATGTCGTCTGCACGACAGTTCTGAAGAAAATTTTTGATTTTAATAAATCATTACGTTTAAGAAAATGGTGTAGAAGCAAAGTAGTTTGTCCGTCGCTTTGGGACGTTTGTCTTCTATTATTTTTCTCATCATAGTTTCAAGTTTCATAAAGCCAATTATCTCCCTTTTAAATAAACCTTATGACATAATATCTATATATATATAACTACTTCAATTTCTTTTTAGTGCCATTTAGAAATATATCTAGCAAAATGGGAAACATCCTTTTCGCAATAGAAGCAAAATCCCTTCGATCTTTGTAATTTTTTCTCAACGTTTTTTTAACAAGTGGCTGAAAAAAGAAGTAGAATGAATCAAACACGTTAAAAGAAAAAGAAAAGATTTAAGTAAAGTATTATTAAAAAAAAAAAGAAACATAATTGATTTTAACTTAAGACACGACATCTTGTGACTCAGTTGTCTCGTCCTTTACAACTAGTCAGATAGGCTTTTTTTATACATGTAGCTGAGTTTGGTTTGTTTTATTGCCCACAAAAAAACCCGTCTGACGAGACGTAAACGACAAAACAACTTACCACAGTATGTCATGTCTAATAAATTAAAATCAATTCTGTCTCTTCCGTACGTTATATGCTTTCTCACAGATTGTTAATTTAAGAATTATTGGAGTTTAGGGGAATGTAAAGTATCAAATTGTTTTAAATACCACATACTGCTTATATGGTTATTTAATTGAGTCCTTACTTTCACTTCTAGAGCAAGAGATGATATCCTTTGAGCTACAGTACTGCTGCTTGTGTTTTGCTCTTTTTCAGTCTCCTTCTCCATTTGATGTTCACTTTTTTGTTTATTATCGAAATTTAAGAGTTTCCGTATTATTAGGGATTCGTCCTTCTCGCGTTTCTCTCTTTCAATCGGTTCTTTAAATAAAATTGAGGAAACATCATTCCCATCAATCACTTCTTCAAGTATTAACGAATCGTTCTCACACTGTTTGCTGTCACAGATTTGTGGATGGCTCTTTTTTGTGGCATTTTTAAATTTGAGAACTGCAAGAAAGAGTCAAAGTTTAACCAAATTTAAGAACAATTAAACAAAAACATAGCTACCCATTTTTTTAGCTCGCGCGTCTTCTGATGGCATATAATTAGGATATTTATGGAATCGTCGTCATCCTTTATAAATTTGCTTTTGGATGTGTTAGACGAGTTATTAATTTTTTTTCTGTAGAAACACAGCATTATTATTTTCCGCATAGGAATCATACTCGTATGATAAAAAATCCATATTTATTGCTTGATCTGGGTCCCTATGTTATTAGATTTGTATGTTCTCGAGATCTTTCATCATATTGAATAGAAGAAATCAGCTTAAAAATTTTTGTCACTCAATAATTTACAACTAACCTATTTTGACACCCATTCATTTTTGAATAAAATATGAACAGGGAATTTATTTAAAAGAATATATTTTATTCTTCGAGCTTAATAGATTAGAAAAAAGCATTTCAGACCCATTATTATTAAGTATGTAAAATATTATTTAAACGTTACCCATACGTTGCTCTTCTTTGTCTTTCCCCTTTCCATTTTTCTCTTTTGAACTTTAAACTTTTGAATCTTTTGTTACGTGTATCTGAGAAATTTGATACAAGCTGCTCTTCGAATTTTTCGAGCAATAATCAAAGTGTATTTTTTCTACGTTTTTGTCTAAAAATTATACATTTAATCTTTAAACCCTTTCTCATTTTTTGCTTTTTTGGTTCATTTTGCACAGGATGTTTCAAAACTATTTTGAAAAATTTCAGGAGTATGATTGATAGATGAAAAGTTCTAATAAACAGTTCCCCTTTGCGCTATTGTTAACTAATAGAGACAAAGGTTTTAAACTAGTCAACCTAAATAACATGTAATAGTGCTAATTTAGTCAAATTTGTCTGAGATACTGACAGTCATAAAATACTAATTTAAAAATATAAACAGGAAGACATCAAGGTCCATTAGTTAGAGATACTTTTCCTTCTAATATAATTCCCCTAGAGGTTTATCGAAGTGCTTCTATAACATCTTGCATAACAGTTAGCAAAAAGAAGATGACGTGATTTCTCTTACTTGGGATGCCCTATATAAAATGAATTTAAACAGAAACTCAATATTTTGAGATATCTCAGACTACTGAAAACATTTCATAAGCCGTCTAAAATGATGTATCATGGAACTGCCCTCTATTAATTACGTTTTTTGTTAAAAAAATAAAAATTACTTTTTTTTAAAACATTATTTAGAACAAATCCTAAAAACCGGATAATATGATAATCCCAAATTGCAAATCAGCTTCTTTCGATAAGAAAATCGCCTATAATAATTTTTAATAAACTCTGTCACAGTCTTTTTGTAAATATAAATTAAAATCAAGAATAACTATTTTACTTGGATACCCTGTACCTCTGTTAATATTAACTTATATAAATAAGGACAATTCAGCTAGATTTTTAAGCCAAAGTGCTCAAAATGACAATTTAGTTTAATACCTTTTGTATAATTAACCTTTCCCTAAATATATATCAACCATGAGTTTACAACGTCCTTTATAATTATTATTCATTTTTAAACACACCTTCCTGAACCAAAACAAACGACTGTTGCAACTTGCAACTAAAAATAATATCTTATACCACCTATTGAAAAAAGAAATCTCTCTGGCCTTGGCTAAAAATAGAATTCCCCAATTCTCTAAACAAAATAACGACAAAGCAATGTTGCCACATAGTATGGATCAGGAAGGTACTAATTGTGATAATGTATATAAAATCATGTATATTCAAGAAATTGTTTCCAGAGCCAAAGTGGCAAATGGCTGAACTAAAAAATGCAATCCTGAACCACAATACAAACAGGTTTCTCTTGGATTCCAAATGACATATTGAATTGAAAGTTAGGCAGTTTTGTCCGCTGATGGCACCACTAATTTAAAAAAATGATTTAATTTGTAAATTTTAAATCATATGTCACTTATAAAAGGAAAACAATCCTGAACCAATATACAGGTTCAGGATCGTAAACGGGGTTCAGGTTTGTGCTTAAGTTTTACTATCGAAGGCTCAGGATTGTACTAAAAACAAATATATATATATATATATATATATATATATATATATATATATATATATAATATATATATATATATATATATATATATATATATATATATATATATATATATATATATATATATATATATATATATATATATATATATATATATATATATATATATATATATATATATATATATATATATATATATATATATATATATATATATATATATATATATATATATATATATATATATATATATATATATATATATATATATATATATATATATATATATATATATATATATATATATATATATATATATATATATATATATATATATATATATATATATATATATATATATATATATATATATATATATATATATATATATATATATATATATATATATATATATATATATATATATATATATATATATATATATATATATATATATATATATATATATATATATATATATATATATATATATATATATATATATATATATATATATATATATATATATATATATATATATATATATATATATATATATATATATATATATATATATATATATATATATATATATATATATATATATATATATATATATATATATATATATATATATATATATACATCTTTATACCATACCTGAACCATCTGAAAAACCATACAGTCCTGAACCTCCTATATCTAGAGTATTTAGAGCTGCCTATGGCACGCTTATCTTCATTAATTCTAGCAAGGATTTCAAAAATGTATATATACAAAAGAAATTTTTAATATTTTAAAAGATATATAAATGGGGATTTTACTTATTAATGACATAATCCTGATCCCCTTGTTATTTCAGTCAATTCTGAACCTAAACATACGTGTATATACACAAACCTGAGCCTAAGAGATGTTGCCAGCTTTAAGTAAAATGGGATTTCTTAGGGAAATTTTCGTATGTGTTTGCTTGAGAGTCAGAAGCAGTATATTTTTACTTTCCCTTAATTGTACATATCCTAAATCCTAAGTATGTAAACAATACGTCCTGTCTACCGATTATTTTAACAGAATAAACCATACGTTCCAGTTCATAAATGTCAAAAATATGAGCTTATGTTAACAGCGATTTATATTAAAAAAAAAGAATAAATTAGGAAAGTATTGCATTCATTTATTATCAAAAGTAGGTACATTGGTACATTAACTTTACTCTACTATTTATTATAGCTTAGGTAATAGGAATTAAATTTGCCTACAAACATAAGAATAATGTGATACAGATCAGATCAAAACTAAAACAAGAAAGCCTTTCAAAACAGTGAAAAAAAAATTAAAAACCAACTAAAAAATATTAGAAAATGGGTGTTTAATGTTTAAGTTTTCCTGTATACATATTATAAACTACAGCTTTGATGCATGTCCATTTTCTTTCTTTAATTACCTCGGGATATTCTTTAATAAGGTGTTGCACTTTTACCTCAATGGAAAGCTTTCTTTTTTTAACGTCGGAAAAGTATTCTGCGATAATTCTTTTTTGTTGTTTTGTCCATGGTCGTCTTCTATCAATAAATATTTTCTTTTTTAAATTGCCCATTTTTTTGAGGTTCTTTATTATTATCTAAGTTAGCTGAAGTAGATGGAATCTCACAATCGACGTTTAGATTAGAGTATCCAAGATATTTTCCATTTCTGCCTCTTCCGCATCAGAGAGAGGAGCTAAGTTAATGTTAGTTTCGTCTAATGTTTTACCTTTGTATTTTTCAGCTCCGCCTTCCATCATTAAAAGTAAAAGTTTAGAAATTTTAGCCGTTTGATATACTTTGACAAACGATAATAATTGCAATGCATTTGTAATGTGTGTCATTTGTAATGAATTTGCTTAATTGCTTCATATCATTATTGAAAAATTGAAGAAGTTGAATAATGGTGGCCAAATGTTTTCGAAGTTTTGTTGCTGTTATACTCGCAGGTCTCTCCAACTGACATTTTTTGGCGTATTCACCTGATTTCAATTTGTGAAATAATTCTTCTGCAGATGTTTGCAAAAAAATATTAAGTTTCTTGAGGTCGTTAGTAGGCAGCAAAAGTTCTTCATTGTTCCATTAATTTTGATTTAAATTGGTACATGTTTGAGCAGAAACTTCATTACACCATTGGGATTCTAAAAGAGTTTTTAATATTTTAAGTTCTTTTCTCTTATCGCTTGTGTTTTCAATCTGAACAAGAATAATATATGCTAAGTCGCAACATTTTCTCATAAGTGTCCCAAAATTTATGGCCAACGTTGGTGACTCATAATTATCTGTTTCTGGGTTACATTTTGCTATTTCATTAACTCCAGAAATTATTAGTTGAAAATGCTTTGGGCGAAGAATATCTATAAGTTTCTTAATATCAGGATTCTGTAGTCTTGTAAAGTCTAAGAGTTTTGCGAGTCTTAGCATATTTTGTCTTACCAAATTAATTTTGCCTTTACTCTGACGGCCTTTTATGTACGAATATGCGTACTGGCAAATTGAGAGATCTTTTTAGCAATAAGATTTATGTCGTCTGCACGACAGTTCTGAAGAAAATTTTTGATTTTAATAAATCATTACGTTTAAGAAAATGGTGTAGAAGCAAAGTAGTTTGTCCGTCGCTTTGGGACGTTTGTCTTCTATTATTTTTCTCATCATAGTTTCAAGTTTCATAAAGCCAATTATCTCCCTTTTAAATAAACCTTATGACATAATATGTCTATATATATATAACTACTTCAATTTCTTTTTAGTGCCATTTAGAAATATATCTAGCAAAATGGGAAACATCCTTTTCGCAATAGAAGCAAAAATCCCTTCGATCTTTGTAATTTTTTCTCAACGTTTTTTTAACAAGTGGCTGAAAAAAGAAGTAGAATGAATCAAACACGTTAAAAGAAAAAGAAAAGATTTAAGTAAAGTAATATTAAAAAAAAAAAGAAACATAATTGATTTTAACTTAAGACACGACATCTTGTGACTCAGTTGTCTCGTCCTTTACAACTAGTCAGATAGGCTTTTTTTATACATGTAGCTGAGTTTGGTTTGTTTTATTGCCCACAAAAAAACCCGTCTGACGAGACGTAAACGACAAAACAACCTTACCACAGTATGTCATGTCTAATAAATTAAAATCAATTCTGTCTCTTTCCGTACGTTATATGCTTTCTCACAGATTGTTAATTTAAGAATTATTGGAGTTTAGGGGAATGTAAAGTATCAAATTGTTTTAAATACCACATACTGCTTATATGGTTATTTAATTGAGTCCTTACTTTCACTTCTAGAGCAAGAGATGATATCCTTTGAGCTACAGTACTGCTGCTTGTGTTTTGCTCTTTTTCAGTCTCCTTCTCCATTTGATGTTCACTTTTTTGTTTATTATCGAAATTTAAGAGTTTCCGTATTATTAGGGATTCGTCCTTCTCGCGTTTCTCTCTTTCAATCGGTTCTTTAAATAAAATTGAGGAAACATCATTCCCATCAATCACTTCTTCAAGTATTAACGAATCGTTCTCACACTGTTTGCTGTCACAGATTTGTGGATGGCTCTTTTTTGTGGCATTTTTAAATTTGAGAACTGCAAGAAAGAGTCAAAGTTTAACCAAATTTAAGAACAATTAAACAAAAACATAGCTACCCATTTTTTTAGCTCGGCCGTCTTCTGATGGCATATAATTAGGATATTTATGGAATCGTCGTCATCCTTTATAAATTTGCTTTTGATGTGTTAGACGAGTTATTAATTTTTTTTCTGTAGAAACACAGCATTATTATTTTCCGCATAGGAATCATACTCGTATGATAAAAATCCATATTTATTGCTTGATCTGGGTCCCTATGTTATTAGATTTGTATGTTCTCGAGATCTTTCATCATATTGAATAGAAGAAATCAGCTTAAAAATTTTTGTCACTCAATAATTTACAACTAACCTATTTTGACACCCATTCATTTTTGAATAAAATATGAACAGGGAATTTATTTAAAAGAATATATTTTATTCTTCGAGCTTAATAGATTAGAAAAAAGCATTTCAGACCCATTATTATTAAGTATGTAAAATATTATTTAAACGTTACCCATACGTTGCTCTTCTTTGTCTTTCCCCTTTCCATTTTTCTCTTTTGAACTTTAACTTTTGAATCTTTTGTTACGTGTATCTGAGAAATTTGATACAAGCTGCTCTTCGAATTTTTCGAGCAATAATCAAAGTGTATTTTTTCTACGTTTTTGTCTAAAAATTATACATTTAATCTTTAAACCCTTTCTCATTTTTTGCTTTTTTGGTTCATTTTGCACAGGATGTTTCAAAACTATTTTGAAAAATTTCAGGAGTATGATTGATAGATGAAAAGTTCTAATAAACAGTTCCCCTTTGCGCTATTGTTAACTAATAGAGACAAAGGTTTTAAACTAGTCAACCTAAATAACATGTAATAGTGCTAATTTAGTCAAATTTGTCTGAGATACTGACAGTCATAAAATACTAATTTAAAAATATAAACAGGAAGACATCAAGGTCCATTAGTTAGAGATACTTTTCCTTCTAATATAATTCCCCTAGAGGTTTATCGAAGTGCTTCTATAACATCTTGCATAACAGTTAGCAAAAAGAAGATGACGTGATTTCTCTTACTTGGGATGCCCTATATAAAATGAATTTAAACAGAAACTCAATATTTTGAGATATCTCAGACTACTGAAAACATTTCATAAGCCGTCTAAAATGATGTATCATGGAACTGCCCTCTATTAATTACGTTTTTTGTTAAAAAAATAAAAATTTACTTTTTTTTAAAACATTATTTAGAACAAATCCTAAAAACCGGATAATATGATAATCCCAAATTGCAAATCAGCTTCTTTCGATAAGAAAATCGCCTATAATAATTTTTAATAAACTCTGTCACAGTCTTTTTGTAAATATAAATTAAAATCAAGAATAACTATTTTACTTGGATACCCTGTACCTCTGTTAATATTAACTTATATAAATAAGGACAATTCAGCTAGATTTTTAAGCCAAAGTGCTCAAAATGACAATTTAGTTTAATACCTTTTGTATAATTAACCTTTCCCTAAATATATATCAACCATGAGTTTACAACGTCCTTTATAATTATTATTCATTTTTAAACACACCTTCCTGAACCAAAACAAACGACTGTTGCAACTTGCAACTAAAAATAATATCTTATACCACCTATTGAAAAAAGAAATCTCTCTGGCCTTGGCTAAAAATAGAATTCCCCAATTCTCTAAACAAAATAACGACAAAGCAATGTTGCCACATAGTATGGATCAGGAAGGTACTAATTGTGATAATGTATATAAAAATCATGTATATTCAAGAAATTGTTTCCAGAGCCAAAGTGGCAAATGGCTGAACTAAAAAATGCAATCCTGAACCACAATACAAACAGGTTTCTCTTGGATTCCAAATGACATATTGAATTGAAAGTTAGGCAGTTTTGTCCGCTGATGGCACCACTAATTTAAAAAAATGATTTAATTTGTAAATTTTAAATCATATGTCACTTATAAAAGGAAAACAATCCTGAACCAATATACAGGTTCAGGATCGTAAACGGGGTTCAGGTTTGTGCTTAAGTTTTACTATCGAAGGCTCAGGATTGTACTAAAAACAAATATATATATATATATATATATATATAATATATATATATATATATATATATATATATATATTATATTATATATATATATATATATATATATATATAATATATATATATATATATATATATATATATATATATATATATATATATATATATATATATATATATATATATATATATATATATATATATATATATTATATATATATATATATATATATATATATATATATATATATATATATATATATATATATATATATATATATATATATATATATAATATATATATATATATATATATATATATATATATATAATATATATATATATTATATATATATATATATATATATATATATATATATATATATATATATATATATATATATATATATATTATATATATATATATATATATATATATATATATATATTATATATATATATATATATATATATATATATATATATATATATATATATATATATATATATATATATATATATATATATATTATATATATATATATATATATATATATATATATATATATATATATATTATATATATATATATTATATATATATATATATATATATATTATATATATATATATATATATATATATATATATATATATATATATATATATATATATATATATATATATATATATATATATATATATATATATATATATATATATATATATATATATATATATATATATATATATATATATATATATATATATATATATATATATATATATATATATATATATATATATATATATATATATATATATATACTATATATATATATATATATATATATATATATATATATATATATATATATATATATATATATATATATATATATATATATATATATATATATATATATATCTACGGCATAAAGTGGACTCCGCCCATGTTAAAATTCAGGTTCAAGTGAGCTCCGTGGTCAACTGGACACCGCGATATACGGAGCTCACTTGACCATTCCATAAGATTGGCTCTGTCGATTCGTCAACATGTATAGTTTCATAATTTTTAAAAATTTTGTGGAGCCCTTAAGTACCCCTGTATCATGAATGTATATTGCATAGTTCACGTGTATATCTTATAGGGGTCGTTCAGATCTTTTTCACTGTATATTGGAACCATAGGTATATCGGTTTAAGTGAGCTCTGATAGTTTGGCAACTCTGCCATTAAGCTGTATACTTCTCGCGTATAGTCTGAACGGTTGATATGGACTCCTTATTTTTGTTATCGTTCATACGCATTACAGTGTGTAACAGATATGTATACTATTAACTACCTGTTTTTGGTAGGTACGTGCTTTTCTAAAAATAGCTTTATAGATACAAAAGGATTTCGTTACCAAATTGGATTTTTTTCATATGCGGAAATTTCCTAATGTATTTTGTTAACGTGAGTATGTCTTTATACGTTTTATTTAAGAATTCGATAAGTAAGAACTTTTTTTATTTCATCCAATGTTTTATGATATCTTGTATACAGATTTTTATTATTTTATTTCTGGTTTTATCTGTGTACTACATATAATTCTGGATAGAAGGTTATCTCAAAATAAATATTTATTTGCTTAAATAGATATTTTTGTGTAAAAATGGATAGTAGTGCACAAAAAAGGGAAGAATGCTTAATTTATCTAACAAGAATTATACCACTTCACCCATATTACATACTTCTGAATGTTTTATCTCCTATTTAGGGGTAATATGTAGTCAATATAAGTGAAGCTAGTATTAAATTTGCAATGATCTTTATAAGTAATAGCTTACTGACTGTACTTTACATGTTGAGTTCAAATAAATAAACCTTGTCCCTTCAGAAAAGAGCGATTTGAATGGCAAAGTCAACGAAGAAAGTGTAATGAATCTTTTATCACCCCAAATTCACACAGGTTAACCGCTGTTTGCAGGCAAGAGTCTTCCTGGCAGATTTAAGGAAGATAACTACCATAAGGAAGTTCCTTTTATGGGTTCAGATGGCGAGAAGCAGCTTATTTTTTTGTATATCTTGCAGATGTGTTGATCTAGCCAGTTTTTCCTCGATTCTAGTCATAAAATGGGTTGTTATTCGTGGAGTAAATGTTACGAATCTAGACTTTGTTTCTTTTGTTCTCTAGCTACTTATCTTCGGATATTAGGTGGATTGATAACTACGATATTGTAGAGCTTATGTATGGATGAGAGTCTTAATATCCGCTTAATTTGGCTGACTAATTTATAGCTAAATCTACGTGTCAAGTATGTATTGATGTCACCCATACAAGCTAGGTATATTTGGCAGCAGAAGCATAGAGTTTAAGCGTCTACGTTTTAAGAGTGAAAGGATGTGCTTCCCGTTTTTAGCTGACAAGTTCGCGGAGAATACTATTTTTTTGGTTCTAGTTTGCCATTTAGTTTTAAACAAAGTTCTGTAAATTACAAAGTGTGTTTAATGATTTCATGACACTATTGGTTCAGGTATATGTTCAAATTTGTGAAAGCGTCTCTGTTAGGGACATTGAAGGAGCACACCTGACTTTTTCCAGGGTTTAGCTTAAAATTAATTTATAATCTATTTTTATTGTGTTTAAGATATGATTTAGATTTTTCTCCACTTCAACAACAAAAGTTTGTGGTTCTGCAACAATAGATGTATCTTCTACATAATAAAAGTCCTAGTATTTACTGGAATGGGTTGTGTAAATGTTATACAGTGTAGGTGCCATTACGGTACCCCAAAGGAGACCGTTCTTCTACGTTCTCAATCTTCATCTTTTCTTACCATTGAGTGACACGGAAAATCTTCTGTTGTTCTATTACCTAAGGGGATATCACATAGATTTTGGAGAAATGTCCTTTAATTTAAGGTGTCGTAAGCAGAATTTAGATTGACAAATACCACTCCTCATGTCTGATATTTTTTATATCCGTCTTCGTTGTGTTGGGCAAGATTTAGTATGTGTGACGAACATGATCTACCCTGTCATATATAGCCACCTTTATCTTTAAATTTAAGTTTTCCTTCTATTATCGGTTTATATTAAGGATCATATGCAGAAGTATTGTGTGTAGCTGAAAAAATAAATAGATATATTGGCCGATAGCTTTTGTGGTCGTTGAGGTTTTTGTCAGGTTTAAGCAAGGCATCAACTTTGTCTTTACTTTGCTTGTCTACAGACTTTGGATATTAGCCACTGTTGTATTTTTTTGTCCAAATTTTATAATTAGTTTTGTGTTTAGATCCTCAGTCAGGAGCCGTAATATTGTTCATAATATACGTGGATAGTGGATTCAAACTCAACATTGTTGAAAGGTTTCCTCAGCTGACTGGTTTTGTCCTCTCTTATTTTAAGTTTTTCTTTGCTTCTTTGCCGGCATTTATTATGTTTATTTCGTTATTTTCAGCGATTAGCTTAATACCAAATACCCTAGGTTTGGCCCTCTATTTGCTTCCTGCAGTAGAAATACGTCACATTTGTGTTAAGCGTATATGTCTGATAAGCTTAAGTAAAGTAGAGTGTGTGTATCTGTAGATATGTCCTTACTATTTATAGACATAAGTAGAATAGTTGGTCCTAAAAAGGACCGATTTGACAAACATCATGTTGAACGGGTGATTGAAGAATTAACCGATTAAATAATTATTCATTATCCAGAGTAAGAGTACGCTCGATTGCGGTGGTCTTATTGTAACTTCAAATTTCGTGAAGGCTTTTACTTTGAACTCCATAAAAATTTAAATTTTGCATACTGTTACTTATAGACGATATTTCGAGTCAGATTTGTTTAGTAATAACTGTACTTATATAGTCTCTTTGTGAAAAGTAAATGAGCTTGTAATATCGGTTTACAACTCATATATGGATAATAAGGAAATAAACAGGTTAAAATGTGACAACAAATTGCTATATAACAGTACGAGACAATATTCATATGCTGTGGCAAAATCATCATATTTGGGTTTCATATTTCAATTATCATATTTACATTGATATTTATGTGGCAATCAGCTGTAAAAGTCATTGCCTTTTTTTCTGTCATATCATATTTTAGCATATCATATTTTGAGTGAAATTGATCCTAAATTCGTCTAATAATATTAAGTTTTTAAAACAGCTGTGTTTTTATTCTCATTCGGTTACCTTTTGTAAACCAGTCTGTGTAAATATAAGGGATTTATATAATCTTTTCATTTCGTAATCTTGTCGTTTCATAATTATAGTTCTCTTGCTTTTATTTTCTATATTTTCTATATAAAGATCATCGTCATCGTATAGTCAGAACGCAACAAGATTCTATTGCCTTTTTGAAAATACAGCCACGTAAATGGCGTTTTTAAAATTTATGTCAATATTTCTGAAGTGCCTTTTCTAGGATATTTTTTTTAAGCCTAGTTCGTTTGATTATATGTAATTGATTTGATAGTCCACAACAGATAAGTATTGATTGTAGGTAGGATAGCAGGTGTTGATAAATATGATGGGTCGGTAGATAGTCTCATTATTCCTAAATCTGACAATCTGTAAAGTACAGTCAGTAAGCTATTACTTATAAAGATCATTGCAAATTTAACACTAGCTTCACTTATATTGACTACATATTACCCCTAAATAGGAGATAAAACATTCAGAAGTATGTAATATGGGTGAAGTGGTATAATTCTTGTTAGATAATTATAGTTCTCTTGCTTTTATTTTCTATATTTTCTATATAAAGATCATCTTCATCGTATAGTCAGAACGCAACAAGATTCTATTGCCTTTTTGAAAATACAGCCACGTAAATGGCGTTTTTAAAATTTATGTCAATATTTCTGAAGTGCCTTTTCTAGGATAATTTTTTTAAGCCTAGTTCGTTTGATTATATGTAATTGATTTGATAGTCCACAACAGATAAGTATTGATTGTAGGTAGGATAGCAGGTGTTGATAAATATGATGGGTCGGTAGATAGTCTCATTATTCCTAAATCTGACCATATGTTAACTCCCCCTTTATTTGTGGAAGTCATAAGGACATTTTTTTCTCTTGGGGCATCCTCCCAATTTAACTTGGAAATGCAGTTATTATAGTCTTTGGATAAAACCAGCGCAACTTTAGCATTGAAATTTAGTTTCTTGTACGACGTTGCTATCTTTATATATGTGTTTGATCTTGGAATTAGTTCTGTTCGGTATTGGTTAGTACTCGGACCTCTGTAAGTCGGAAAATACCTCTGATGGCTTTTCTAGCAATCCTGGTCTAATTAATACGTTCTCGTCACGTCTCCACATATTAGCACTGGTTTGCTCACTATTTTATATACCCTAATTTTATGGATTCGAATTAGACTTCTGGATTTAAAAGAGGGTTATATATACATATACATCAGTTAGCTACCTGAATATTTCCTTTTATTTCTTATGTAACAACGTTACCTACGATATCTAAGACGCTGCAATCTTTCAAAATTATATGGCTTTATTGTTCCGTTATGCCCTAATCTAGATCCTCTCTTTTGTATGTTAAAGAACATTTATTTGATTTTCTCATTAGTGACTATTAGACCGCTTTTTTTGCTGCTACTAGCATTATTTTATAGCATTTTATTATTTAATTTATGGATTAAATCCGGATAGCAAATAGATATTCTTTACTGTCTCAGATATTCTAACATACAAAATCCTATTAAATTGTCAAAACCTTCCTTGCATATTCTATTCACTTATGAGGAGCAGCAGCAATATCAGTACCATAATAATGCGTATAGTTCTGGACTGGCTAATTGTTGGATAATGAGAAGCATGAGTGTAGCAGTTTTAATGTTTTCGGGACTGCTATCTGGTATCGGGGAGCAGAATTATCATTACCGAGTTATATACCGAGAATATAGGAATTATTGCCTGAACTTTATTATTATTGAACAACAATATATTCCCTAGTAAAATAATCATGAATTTACAGTAAGAAAAATTTTTGAACGTTGGTTATGAAAACATCATGTACATACCACCGGGTTCACTATGTCGATATCCAGCAAAATCCCTGTAATAATGATACGGGAAACCAAAGATGAAAATATGCTCCAAGAAACTCTGTGTTATAAAACAGTCGAATAAAATACAGATTCTCAATTCAAATAGTCAAAAAATTAATGAACAGCTTACTAAAATAGAAATACCGCCTATTTAAGAAGTACTCCATTAACGGCCCAAGGGACATAGCACTCCTAGCATATGCTAATGATATATATCTCATAACTCTAATAAGAAACTCTCCCGTCCAAAAACTTCAATAAAGTGAAGACAGCACGAAAAATGTTTCACTTAAAATCAACGAAATGAAAACCAAATACAAGCGAATCAACAAAAGAGACCAATTCAATAAATCTCGATAAAATATTAAAGTTAATAACTACAATTTTGAAAATATGGAACACTTTAAATATCTTAGATAAATAATCGTGGTTAATAAAAAAAAACGGGTGTGGCAGTCCAGTGGGACTGCCGGTAGAAGTTATACTTCTATACACGCGTTCGCCGTTACAAATTTATATGGGAGTCAATCTGCACAATCATTACATATTTAATGCTATAGGTAAGAGAGAGCAGAAAGAGAAAAATAATTAGGTATATAGGTATATGGTGCATCGTTTGCTGTATATAAACATTTGACCTGTAATAGGAGTATAGTAAATGAAGGATTGTATCAATATTTTAATGAAAATATATATTTTTATTTTCATATATGTATAAAAGGAGTTGAATGCAAAAAAAAATTTTTACGCATACTCTGCAGTAAAATGCATTGTTTATTTTGTTATTAATATAAAAATTACAATACAATACACTGCAACATAATTCAATATAATAATACAATACAAATTAAAATGCAATATTCATAAGTATTTAAAACTGCCAATATACATAACTTACTTTACGAAGATAAAAATAAAAAACCAACAACTCGGATTATGTTGTAAATTTTCATTTAATTTTAAAATTTAGCATTTTTGCGTATATTACATATATTTAATAACATTAACGTGAGGTTTTTAAATATTTCAAAAATAAAAAAGGAAATTCATATTGGGATTCGAACTCACGTACACCAGCGTATGAACCAAACACGTAAAAGATTTGCCAATTAGACATGATACTAACGGATTTCAAAATTGACAGTTGTCTGTCATACAGTGATTATTTTGAAATGCAAAAGCCTAAAATAATTATGAACATTTAATAAATAATACAAAACATATCACATAAATAATAATATTAATATATATTATATTATATAAGTATATAACATTATATAATATAATATAATATATTTATAATATTAAATATATATACAAAAGAAACATTTTTATTCCCGAGGTAGGAAGAGAGAGAAAATATATCTTATGTCTCTCTCTTACTCATTATCTTACATATGTAATGGTTTCACAGATTCACTCCCGTGCAAATTTCCAACGCCGACCGTGCCTATAGAAATATAACTTCAATAATGCCACTAAAGAATCACAGAGCATAATTCAAACTTTAGACCTATTTTAATACATGCATGCGAATTATGGACAAGATAGGAAAGAACTACGAATATATGAAAGAAAAATAATAAAAAAAATGTTTTAACCTCATTATCATATCGCTTACCAATCCGTATAGAATAAGAACATATACTGAATAAAGAAAGCTCTTATAACGATATTGTTCAGGAAAATAAATCGCTTAAAGTAGATCGGACACATGCATAGACGCCAAGATGTCAAACTTGTAAAACTGGTATGGAAAAAACTTAGCACAGAAGAATGCCACTTGGGTGTCTCAGTATACAATGGAGAGAAAACATCCAATCATATCTTAGAAAATTAACATTTCATTGAAGATTCGTGGAAAATCGATCAATTTGGAAAAAGTTGTAGTTAGCGAAGACCCACTCAGTGTTGTAGCGCTACGTAATGATGACAATAAAGAAAAAAAAAAAAGAAACAGTGACAAAAAGCAACAAAAATGGACTAATGGAGTACAGCTGCTTCAAAATCTTGATAAGAAATACAATAGATGATTTATGGATTCGAGAAACTTGAGACTTGAGAAAGGCACTCTGCCGAAACAGCTGTAGTGATAAGATACAATTAATTTGGTGAAATTTTTGAAAACAAAGTTTTTAGTATTTTGTTGTTAAATAAAATGGAATTAACATACGACATTATATACGCTATAATAACTAGACAACTTGTATGATACGGACATATAAGGAGAAAGTTTCATGAAACAATAAACTACCCAATATTCGTTATGAGTGAAATCGATATGAATAAAGAAAATGAGGAAAACTATGACAAAAAGGTAAAAAAAAGTAGTAATTAAAAAATGAGAGAGGTACCTTGTGGACAACATGTGCTTAATTAGGAACGAATTGAGATAAATAATCAAGACGACAAAGAACATTTTAAATTGATAAATCTATACGATTTTTAACAATGCATATTTATAGGTCATTTTCAGAGCCAACGTGCTAATTGTATGTAAAATGAAACTTTTTAAGGTTTTTAATGTTTGTATGAAAGATAAAACCGTATAAAACATGACCGTGAAGTTTATATACCAATCTATAAATCTCTTTTAAAAGAATACTGACACCTATACATTATCACAATACTATATATCATAATACTAAGAAGTCTGTTATTTTAATCTAAGAATAGGCTTTATAATTTACGAGAGATTTAATTTAATGTATTTAAAATTTTCCAGGATCCGGTATTGTAATAAAAAACAAAATTTCACTACAAGGCTTGAAATCGTGTTAAATTTGACTTTAGATATTCTTTTTGAGATTTAAAGATTTTGTCTTTTTTCCCAAGACTTTTCTTCCCTCTACTCTTCCTTGCATGATGACGCGTAGAAGAGAGTATTTATCGTTTGGAACTATGTGGCCCAGATACGATGTCCAGATAGACAATTCGTTTGAGACTTTTACAGTCCAAGGAATTTTAAGAATACGCCTATATAGCCACATTTCGAATGCCTTTAATTTGTTTACAGATTTGGCTTTCAGGGTCCAAGCTTTTACCCCATAGAGCAGTTGCAACCATACATAACATTCGACGATCTCAATCTAATAACCATACTCAATTTCTTATTTGTAAACATTGACTTTTATCTGTTTAGTTTAGTCCTATCTTTTTGCTTTATCTGTTAATGATTTATATAAGAATTTGTAAATCATCTATATTTTCTGTCATAATTGGGGTTTAGTATGCAAATTTTTTGTTATTAATGATGCTCACTCCATTCCTTACTTCTTTCCCATAGTGTCTTCTAAAATAGTAGTTGGGAGTACACATTAAATAATTGTGGTGACATTTCACATCACAACAAACATCTCTGGCTGACTCCTTTTTGAATTTCTGCTTGATTTGTCTCATCTTTCACCCGCATGACGGCTGTTGTGATTTTAGTAGATTTTTTATTAAATTAATATCTTGGTATCTAGGTTTATGTGTTTTAATGCATGTATGGGCTTACCAGGTTGAACTGTGTCAAATACTTTTGAAAATCTATATTAGATAAGAATACGCTTTCATTATAATCTCTTCATTTTTGTAATAGTACCACCATTGCGCACAATTCCTCTTTTGTTCCCAATCCACCTCTAAATCCAAACTATGTGTTGTTCAATTGTTCTTCACATTTTTTATTGAGAGACGATTTAATGTTGTTATTAACCGGATGACATTTATGACTTTTATTAAATTTTGATAATCGTTACAAATCAAGTCTTTTAGTGACATATTATTCTTTTAATTTTTACTTCTCATTTAATGTCTATATTTTGTTAGTTATTTTTAGACTAAATATATGATGACTAAAAACGAATTGATCAAGAGTAGTGAATCGATGCCAAGAGCCGCTATTCTATGAAGCTACCCTTCACGACGCCATCTTGTGGCGCTAGTTCCGTGACGCTCACCTCAGCATTTTACTGTAGAGAGAAAAAGTAATACAATGCCAGTATAGAAGCTTTGTTTTAAAAATATGCCATAAGGAAAGATATAAAAGTATTCTTGTCATTATATTATATTGCATACTGTATTATTAACAAAATTTTTCATAATACATTCTGATATACGCTTTCTCTTGCCGCTAACGAACAGAAGTTTTTATTACCTTTTCGGTAATATAATTATGTAGGTATTTATATTTTTAACTTCTTACCATAATGCTAGAGTACCAAAGTAGTTATACTCTACTGTATTTTTTTCGTGAGGGTTCTATTTTTTAACTGTGTGATGAATTCTTGTATTTCAGTTCGTACGATTTGCGTTAATTAATTTAATGATATTTCTGGAGTTACAAGGGTATACTCAGTTTCTGTTGTTCCGTTTATTTATCTGAGATATGTTATTCATTCTTCTCTAGGGATGTACTTAATCTCAATCAATTCTTTGATTTGGTTTTTGACCTCTTTCACATCTGTTTCAAACCCTCCGGCGGACTTTTAGGTCTTCATTTTATATAAGCATTTTTTTTCTTAGCATTTTACTTTTACCTCTTTTAATAAAGTGTGTCTATTTTTCTTTCTCAAAGAGCCTCTTTTATTTTTGTTTTTATGTTGGTATTATAATTTTTCAAATTAATTCGACATTATTTCCACTTGATTCTTTTGTTTCAGTAATTGCTCTAGCCTAATTTGACATTTTTTTCCTTCAAGTCATCAAATTTTCATAAATTGTTTATATTTCGTTGTAGTAAAATTCATATTTTCCGATAAGCCTAACATATGCAGCAGCGGTGTCATGAAACCGAAATAATCCAGTTCTGCATAACGTTTTTGCTGATCGATTTACAAATAAATTTTCAAACACATCAAATTGATCATCCTTTTTACTTTCGTATACGCTCATACTTATCCAAATTAAATTTTCAATTTCCAAAAACTTATGATACCTCCTCAATCCGCAACCCTGCGCCACGGACAATATCTATTCCGGCTATCGACATCAGCCTAACAAACCTATCTCAGTTAGTTTCAGATTGTCGTCAATTACAACCATCTTTTCGGCTGAATTATTCGCAATTCTAAAAAGAGAACCCCCTTCTACTTCATATTAAAAAAGAACTTAAAAACATTTCAAATAAGAACATCCAAGTTCATTTTTTATGGGTGCCTTCTCATGTCAGAATTGAAGGTAACGAAGTTGTAGATAAACTAGCTAAAAACGCACCAACTAACCTGATGTCCGAAGAAAGTAACATAATGGTACAAAACGATTTAAAACCATACTTAAAACAAAAAATAATTCAAAAATGGCAACAAACTTGGAACAACACTCCATTAAGGCTATACGAAGTTAACAAACATCCATATCTTTGGAAACCAAAAGTAAAAGACAGAAGAGAGCATGTGATGCTTACCCGTGTCGTCTCCAGTGTAATTAATAAACGTATGAAAAGTCGAGAAAGAAAGAAATAAAGAAATATATCTGAGCTTTATAGACATGGAAAAACCATTCGACTCAGTCAAAAGAAAAGATATATGGGAAAGCCTAAAGAAGAAACAAGTAAGTGAAGAACTGATAGAAGCAACAAAGAGTATATACATGAAAACAACAAATACAGTAAAAATGTTAAATATACAGTCAGAACCATTCGAAACAACCCAAGGAGTTAGACAAGGGGGAAGCCTCAGCCCAGTACTATTCATAAATGTAATAGATGAGATAGTGAAAGAATGTAAGAAAACATTCAAGAAATACTGCATCGGTTGGAACAGAATGCAAATTATAAATGCTGAGATGTGTATATTTGCAGACGACATAGTATTAATTGCGGAAACTGCAGAAAAACTGAAATACAACGTAGAGAAATGGAACCTAGAAGCAAGCAAATACAACTTAAACGTAAACAAAGAGAAGACTCAAATAATGAAAATATCAAGGAAACAAGGGACGGAAGATCAAATAGAAGTAATGATAGACCAACAAAAAATAATACAGACAAATTCATACAAATACTTAGGAACAGTAATCAACAACAAAGGAGACATCGAGGATGATCTTAACAACAGATTGGAAAACACAGGAAAACTATTCCAAGCACTAAATAGAGGATTCCTTAATAACAAAGAAATATCAACAAAGACCAAGATGACAATATACAAAACAATATATAGACCTACAGTGACATATGGAGCAGAAAATTGGGTATTAAACAAAAGACATCAGAGCAGAATTCAGGCAGCAGAGATGAAATACCTCAGAAGAACGATAGGAGTAAAAAGAACTGATAGAATCAGAAATGAAGAAATAAGAGAAAGACTCAAAATCAAACCAATACGCGAATCAATCAAAGAGAAAAAATTGGCATGGTTCGGACATCTAACCCGGATGGACAATAATAGACAAGTTAAAAGAATGTGGGACGCCAAACCAATAGGGAAGAACAGAAGAGGAAGACCCATTAAAGAATGGAATAGTGACATCTCGCAGATACTGCAGAGTAAGGGTAAGACTTGGCAGGAAGCAACACAGATGGCATCCAATAGGAAGGAATGGAGAAAGTTCGTTAAGAGCTAGGACACCTCAGAAGACTGTCAAATATTGAAATGTAATGAATTGTATTTTAAACGGCCCAACACCGAAAGGTACAAATGGGTCTACTGATTAAGTAAAGTAAGTAAAGTAATGAAAAGTCGATAGCATCTTGGTGCAAGTTTCCATGTTTATTAATGTCTCAAACTATTGCGCAATATGTTGCAATATTGCGTAGTTAGCCGGTACGCCCTTATTGTGGCATTGTCTTGAAAAAGACAATGCCTTTATGGTTTATTTACTTTTGTAGAAATAAAACACAGGTTTTCTAAGAAGAAAAAAACTCAGCTTCAGAGTCTTAGAAAATTCGCAGAGCACTTCGAGCAAAGTGCTCTATGGAGCTACCCTAGACGGGTAAAACCATACTGACTTGAGATCCGAAAATGTCCCATATTTAAATATAAATTACCTTTTATATGAAACTTTTTCATTTCTCAACCAATTAAATTTAATTATAAGTTCCAGAAGGAAGGGCGATGCACATCGAGGTGCGTGATTGGTGGCACCTGATGACACCCGTCTCCGTATCGGCCAGACACGACTTACTCATGGCTATTTACTACAGCGCAAAAATAAACCAGTTTGTGAAGTGTGCAACCATGTTCTAACGGTAAAACATTTTTTAATACAGTGTCCTAAATATAACAGTGAACGACTCAAATCTAGCATACCCAACTGCCCTAGAAGAAAATACAGATACCCAAAGAATAATTTCTTATCTTAAAGACTGTCAACTTCTTCATAAGATTTAAAACATACATTGTAATACACATACATATTATTATTACTAATTGTAAACCAATATATATACACTATTTGTATCAAGTGTAACATTAATCTAAATACGCTAATGCCTCTGCGTGGTAGATGCGTTTAAAAAAAAAAGGTATTTTTATTTGATTATAGATTATATTAGATTTATATTAGATTAGATATTCAGTTTTGTAAAAGCGCCTGTCTTAGACAAATTAAAGGAGCGCTCCTAAGATTTTTCGGGGTTTGGCTTAAAATTAATTCGTAGTTTATCTTTATTAAATTTAAGGCATCATTTAGATTTTTTTTCACTTCAGCAACAAAAGTTTTGGTTGTGCAATGTATCGTCTACATGAAAGTCCTAGTATCTACTGGTATCGGTTAATCATTTGTGTAAATGTAATACAGTGTAGGTGCCATTACGCTACCCCAAGCGAGACCATTCATCTGCGTTCTTCATCTTACCATTGAATGATACGAAAAATTTTCTGTTCTGTAGATATACGCGGATAAAACACGTGATGTTTTTATCTAAGGCGATGTCATACAGTTTTGGAGAAATGTCCTCTAATTTAATATGTCGTAAGTGGCATTTAGATTGACAAATACCACCCCTGATACCCGATATCTTTTGTACCCGTTGTTGCTTTTTGCAAAAACGGGTACGTTATTAAGTACGTTAATAAGTATTACGAATAAAAATAAATAAGCAAGAAGAATATAAGTGATCTATATTTAAACCAAATGACAAAAAAAAAGAATATTATATATACATTTACTTCTAAATTAAATATTAAATTTTGATATGCCTGACAGTGAAAGATACAAAAACACAATTATTTAAAGTTGAAATAATGATAGCTTGTACAATCACAAAGCATTTAAAACAATAAGACCGAACATATTATATGTAATTGTAATAGATATGTTGCCGAGAATCAAGTTACACTAAGGTACCGAAATATTTCTTCTTTTAGTATCTGCCATAAGTGTATCTATGTGTTTATGTGTATCTAAAATATAGTATATAGGATATTGAATTCCCTACATTTAAAAATCGAAATACTGAAATTAGACAGTAAAAAATTGGAATTTTAAGAATGATTTATAAATTGTTATAATTCAAATTTTACTACTTCATGAAACAAATATTTTATTCGTCATAAACTGTAGCAATCGAAACATCGGAACGTACATTTATAATATAATAAATGTTTCAGTGCCAATGCATTAAAAAACATACTAGTACATAAAAATGGACCCTTGCCTTTTCAAAGTTTATAATAGACACTAATTTAAGTTTATCTATAATTAAAGCAAGTAATATAAATTACCACCATAAAATATTTAACTACAATAACCAAGTACGTATTTGTGAAATTTCTCGATGACTAAATTAATTGATATTTAAATAAATTTGAAGATCCAAAACGTACCTGCTGTAAAATTTAAAAATCTACGACTAATCAAATTATTGGCAACATCGGAGGAGTTTAGTTCTGTACGCAAAGAAATGTACACGGATCCCAAAAGTGTTTTAACCTATTACGGAGTCCACTTAATCCGACGTGTTGGTCGGAGTCCGCATAAAGCGCTACCCAGATAATAATATACACGGTGTATATTCGCCTGGAGTTAGTATAATACCGTTTTAGAACGGAGCTTACATTAACCGCTAGATGTATATATATATATATATATATATATATATATATATATATATATATATATATATATATATATATATATATATATATATATATATATATATATATATATATATATATATATATTAATGACTCTTATTTTGTTTAATTGTAAATTCAAAATGTTTTATATAAAATGACGTTTAACAAACGTCGAAAAATGGGAGTCCGTTAGAAAACATTATTAAAATTTCATTTAATTAGCTTCACGAAATACATAGTTGGAAGAGTACATATTTAACGTTAGTTATTAATAAATCCATCTCAAACTATTCTTTATCTTTTGGTCCTATTCATTTTGAATATTGGCGATCATTCTGGCTATAATTATTTTATTAAGTGATGCTTTAAATAGATTAGTTGTTGTTCTGGAGAACCATTTCCTCTGGTTTTTTAACCATAATATTCTTCTTCTCCCAATTCCTCGCTTTCCGAATATTTTGCCTTGAAGGATTATTTTCAGTAATCTGCATTTAGTGCCGTTTCTCATCATCATCTATTTGGGCTTTTGTTAGAAAGTCCATCATTTTTCGGTGTTGAACTGTGTCAAATACTTTTTGGTAGTCCACAAAGCAGGTGTAGATATCACAAGTCATATCTCTGCATTTTTGGAATAATACCTGTACACTAAACAGTTCATCTCTCGTACCTACGCCTTTCATGAATCCAAACTGTGTGTCTTGTATTTTCTCTTCGCATAGCTTGAATAATCTGCGATGTATAATTTTAAGTATCTCAAACTATACTCAAATTTTATTTTAAACATCTTATTTCGTTTATATAATTAATTCTATAATATTATATTATTATTTCTGAATTAGTTTATATTTTTTATGTAATTAAATTTACTATCACTTGATATTTATTTATATTTTATTATTAACTTAATATTTCTGACTTTGAACGGCCTTTCAGAAGTAAAAGTTTTTTTATACCTCTGCCTTTATTTTCCCCTACAAACAATAATTACATCTCTATGGATTAAAATCACTAAAGCAGTGGTTATCTTCAAATTTATTTACTTTGCACACGAATGGAAGAGTTAGAATCAATTGTTTTGTTTTTTGAAGTAAATACTTCTTATCGTTCCGCATACCTGTATGTTTTTGCACGGGCCGACATTACCATACATAATAATAATAATATCTAATAATGAAAAAAACATAAAATTATGTATAACATAAAACATATTAAAATAAAACAGAATAAAGAACAAAATACTACAAAAAAATACAATATAAATTAAATTAAATTAAAATAGGACGCTCTATTTGTCAATTAATATGCGAATGTTTAAAATGCTAAATTTTTAAAATATTGTGATTTGAAAAGTCCTGTCCCGAATTATTATCTAAGGAAATATTTTTGTAACAAGCCGTTTAAATGAATAGTTTTTCTTTGATACTATTCCTCCTAGGTTTCGTGAGGTTTTTGAATTATGGTAGTTAGTTGTGTGAGTGTGACTAGGATTTCTTCAGATCTCCTGTCGCCATATTTATCTAATAGTGCTGGACGAACATCTGTCCAGACAGTTTTGTTTGAGAAATTAATGTACCCTCTTGGTTCACCTTTCATTTGAGAAAGGATATTTGCTTTCAGTACGAATGCTTGAATATCAGAAGGATTTTGGCGTAGTAGAAATTCAATTAATATATCGGATGATGCTATAAAGGTAGACAAATTTTAGCTTGTGTATTCAGGGTGTCTGATTTGGGCTAACTATTTTTCTTTTCATTCGCCCTTCTCTTTCAATCTTTTCCATTTCCTGACATTACATTTAATTCCTTGAGTGATTTTTCTTTAACTTCTCCCACCTCTACTACTGACTGTATCCAGTTTTCTTGGTCTGCCTCTTTTTTTACGATAGTCTTTGCTTCGTATACTTTTCTTGTAATTCTATTGGGATAGATCATAATGATGATGCCCATAGCAGTTCATTTGTCTCTTGGCTATTTTATTCATTATTGGTTCTTGGTTGGCCATTCTTCTAATAGTCTCGTTGATTAATCTGTCCCATTTTGTTTTTCCAACTATTTTTCTTAGGTGCCTCATCTACATTGCATTTATCCTGCTCTGCGTTTTCCAGAATTGTTCAGTTTTCACTTGCATTAAGCACAGTCGATATCTCTAATGTGTTATATATTTTTACCCTTGTCTGTCATGTAAGTTACCCTTTTCCCAGTATTGGGGTTAACGTATAGTATAACTTGTTTGATTTCTGTGCTCTATTTGTTATTTCCCAGTCAATTTTTCCATCGTTAGTAATTATACTTCCCCCATATACGTAAGTTGTAAGTTGTAAAGAGTTTTTACACTTTATTTTCATTGTATTATCTTCCCCATCTCCTTTGCCGCTGATTTTCACTATCTTAACTTTTTTCCTCGTTTATTCCCATTTTTAGTTCTTCTATTTATTCTATCCATATATCCATTAGTTTCCGCATTTTAATCTTGGAATCTGCTATAAATACTATGTCGTCGACATACATTAACGACACTATTATTATCGGTTGTAATCTATGGTGTCCTATTATTGTCTGTAGTTAGTAGGTTCTTACTCTAGTATTTCTTATCAATTCGTTAATTACTATTATGAACAGCAAAGGACTGAGACTATCTCTTTGTTTAATAAATGTCTTTCTATTGAATTTTTCCGATCTTTTCCCTGGTATCTTTACTCTTCTTTTGCTACCAAAATGTATTTGGTACATTTATTTTCCTCACGAATTTTACTATAATTTCTATTTCTATCGTGACCAATTCTGTTCTTAGGTCTATAAATGCTAATACTAGTTTTCTCCTCGTGAATATGCTTGTTAGCTTTTTCCACTTTTCTTTATATATTTTCCATAGCCAGTTTATTTCTTGTTCTCCCTTGTATGTTACCATTTCTGGTTCAATTTTATCATCTCCATCTGCCTTGTCTATTTTTATATTTGATAGTTCTTCTATTAGTTTTTCTCTAGTTATTTGCTCTAGCTCTATATTTTCTTCGCCTTCATTTATTACATTGTCTTCCTTTATTAGTTTAGTATCAATTTTTTTTTATAATATTCTTTCCATAGCTAACATAGCTATTTAAAATTGACATTTTATCCTTTACGTATTCTCCTTTTTTATGTATTGACACAATGATAGTGCTTTATCAGTCTTTAGGGATTGTTAGTTTTTTCCACTTTTCTTTATATAGTTTTCATAGCCAGTTTATTTCTTGTTCTTCCTTGTATTTTACCTTTTCTGGTGCAATTTTATCATCCCCATCTGCCTTGCATATTTTTATATTTGATAGTTCTTCTATTACTTTTTCTCTACTTATTTGCTCTAGCTCTATATTTTCTTTGCCTTCATTTATTACATTGTCTTCCTTTATTAGTTCGGTATCAAATTTTTTCTCATATTATTCTTTCCATAGCTAACATAGCTATTTAAAATTGACATTTTATCCTTTAGAATCAGAGAAATATATTTGATAACAGAAAATCTATTTAATTGCTTCTATCGCAAAGATGATTTCTTGGAGATTGACAAAGAATAATATTAAGATTTGTTTCAGTATACAGAGGAATACTAAAAGACTGAAGAGGAATATAAGCAGTGTTGCTGATCTATTCTGCGTCACCTCGGTCCGTGGATCCTCTACCAAACAACTGAATTTGACCAGGAATTTCTGCAATTATGTGTAGTGGATCATCTTTTGATACTATGGTAAGTTTTTGTGCATTAGGTTGGTTTAAAGTAGTACATAATATAGTCTAATACAATGTCTTAACTCTAGTCAGCGATGTGCATATTGGTGAAATCAGCTATATTTAATTCTGAGTAGGGGAATTTTGATTTTATTTAAATATTTGGTCTTTTTTTCATTGATGTAAGCGCTTAAAGTATTTTTTATAAATATGTTAAGGGGTAAATAAGTTTGAAGCTTTGGGTGGAATGATTGTATCAGATTCCCTTGTATCGATGAGAATTTTTGGTCGACTTTTAGATAATAAGTATAAAAAATGGGTGTCTTAAATGGATTTTAATATTAATTAGTTGGTGTGGATATTGTTCTTGTAATGAGGTGTTGCGAAAATTTTCTTCTTAGGGAAACTCTTGGGTATTGTCAATTTCATCATAGTATTCTGTCTCTTGGGTATTATAGTATTGTGTTTCGTGATAATTTTCAAGGGGTTAAGGGCAGTTCTCTGATTCAACGTTGTTGTGCTTCTGTTCGTATTGTTTTTTAGTGTTTTTTGTGATGTTTAAGGTTGATTTGAGTTTTGGTACTTATTGGTCGGGTTTTTGTAGTGTTTTGTTGGAGGAGATACAAGTTTTAAGTTGAACTTATTCTTCCTATTGTTGGTTGTAGTAGTATTTTTATTAAAATTTGCGTTCGAAATTTGTCGGTTAAAATGTTTTTATGGTATTCTGTCTTTAACTTGTTGATTTTTAAGTAAGTTCATATTAAACTTGACGTCTATGGTTATCGTAAGCTATACATTTTTATAAGACTTTGTCTAGTGTATAGTGTATCTAGTTGAGTGGGAAAGATATTCGCAGTAAGGATTGTTTACATCTGTACAAAATGTTTTCAGTGCTAAATTTTTAAAATATGGTGATTTGAACAATCAAAACAATCAGCCAAGGGATCTATCTAGAAAAATACGGCACATAACAAGAGACATTAAAGCCAGAGCTTGGGACGTTGAATACCACACAGGAACTCTAAGAACCAACAGAGAAAATATAGCAGAGAAATTATATTGCCGGGATCTATATAAAAATGATGAATTCCAGGAAGTTGTTTACCAAATTCCTGAAGAAATCGAAGAAGAACCTAACGTACTCGAGAATGAAATAATACTGGCGATTAATAAACTTAAGAATAACAAAGCACCAGGTCCAGATATGATAACAGTAGAAATGCTTAAAGCTACAGAAGAAACCGGAACAAAATCTACAATAACGACAAATCATAAAAAATGCAGCTTCCATAAATGCGATAACTATAGAACCATCTCTCTTATCTCACATACCTGCCAAATAATGCTACATATAATCAATGAGAGACTGAAAACGTTCCTATAACGAGAAATACCCCAAGAGCAAACTGGATTTATCAAATTTACTCGAGAACATCTTCTGAACATAAGACAAATAATAGAAAAATCTATGGAATTCAATATCCCACTATACATTTGTTTTATACAAGTGGTATAAACTTCTTAAATACTGCGCTAAAACTTTCAACTAAAATTTTACAAGTGCTAATAAATTAATTAGAGGATAAGTTTATCAGATGAACAACAGGGTTTTCGTAGTTAAAAATCGTGTACGGATTCAATATTCGTTATAAAGCAAATTACTGAGAAATCAGTAGAGTATAATAGACCAGCATTTCTGTATATGATTGACCTAAAGAAAGCGTTTGACAGAGTAAGACTCAAAGATGTAATCCATCTTCTGTATAATGGAGTTCCCCTAAATATTATAAAAACTATCGAAAACATCTACCAAAACAACAAAATGAAAATCAGAATAGATGAACAACTTACAGAGCCTATAGAAATAGTTAGCGGAATAAGACAAGGGGATTCATTGAGTCCTATGCTCTTCAATTTGATCATGTATGAAATCATCAAAAGTGTTAACTAAGGAAGAGGATACAGAATGGGAAAAAAATAAATAAAAATACACTGTTACGCAGACGACGCAATATTAATTGCTCAAGATAAAGAAAGTCTGCAAAGACTGGTCCACAGATTTAACATAAGAGCAAAATAATTTAATATGACAATCTCATCTCAGAAAACTAAAACAATAGTAGTTAGCAAAGAATCAACTAGATGTAAAATAGAAATTGGTGGCATCAGTGTTGAACAAGTAATGGAAATAAAATACCTGGGAATTACACTTTATAGCTATGGAGACCTGGACAAAGAAGTGAGAGATCAAGTACAAAAAGAAAATTGGCTGGCAGAATGCCTTAATAATACTATATGGCGAAACAGACATATTAACACTGAGTGAAGTCAAGAATTTATAAAGCCAGTGTAAGATCAATAATGACATATGCCTTAGAAACACGACCCGACACAGCCACAACTCAAAGGCTACTGGAAACTGCAGATGAGAGTACTAAGAAGAATTACAGGAAATACGCTGAGAAATCGAAAGAGAAGTAAAGGCATTAGAAGACAATGTAACATACAGTGTATAAATTATTGGACACAAAATAGAAAAAAGAATGGAATAACCACATAAGCAGAATGAAGGAGGCCCGTGTCATCAAAATAGCAAGAGATAAGTTACCAATCGGCAGAAGAAGTATCGAACGACCGCGCAAAAGATGGAGTGACATCCTTCTATAGAGGTATTATTCCACCAATAAACAAGCAGAAAAGGAGGAAGAAGAAGAAGAAGAAGAAGAAGAAGAAGAAGAAGACATTTTTTTTATAGATTAGCGCAAAGTATTGGACAGAGTCAAATTTGAACTGTACGAACACACTACTGGGACAGTTAAAGTGCTTGACACACTCTCAAACGAGTTTTTTGTCTCCATTCTGTGAACTTGGTGCTCACCTTTAATCATTACAGTCTGTAGCCATGTTCCTCTAGACCGACTACCAAGAAGATTTTTTGCGTACTCATCTACATTATTCTTCCATCGCATTCTTGGTCTTCCATTCGGTCTCTTCCCCTGATTCTTGCATTCAACATTCATTTTTATTGGAAGTCTGTTTTATTCCTTCATAAGTTTTACATCCTTAGCTTACTATCGGTCGGATTATGGTCTTGTACACTCGTATTTTAGTCCTTCTATGTACGTCTCGTGATTTAAATATCTGGGTCATAGCAAAGTATGCCATATTGGCTAACGATGATTTTTCTGCTAAGCTTTGCGTCGTCAATGTTGTCCTCTGTGATGTTTACTCTTAGGGTCGTGTTGCTCTCTACGATTGACTTTGTGCTAGGATTTAAGCCTTTTTTTATGTTTACTGATATACCTATTTATTTAGCAAGTAATTAAAGTTTCGTATACATATTTTTTACTGTTGCCATCTCCATATGCTACCAGTTGAACTGATTTATTGATAAGTGTGTTATTTCTACCTTCTGCCGTTTTTCTAACTACATTTTCCAGTACTAAATAAAACGCTGTTGGTGCCAGCCCATCACCCTATTTTATTCCTTGTGTTATTTGAAATGGATATATCATCTCACGTTGAATCTGTACCTGAGCTACTGTCTCCGTCATCGTCATTCGGATGAGCCTAACAAGTTTGGACGGTATTTCAAATTCAATTAATATTTTGTATAAATGTGCCCTGTTTATTGAGTCATATGCATGTTTATCGACGAAAATATATATATCAAGCAACTTTGCTTAAAAGTTACTTGGAACAATGGCTTTTATCATTATCATCACTGTACTACAGCTCTTCTTTGTTCATTCTCAAGATTTCTGCTTAAATCTGCTTTGTTTCTTGCTTGGATTTTCCAATTGGCAACAACGATCTTCTTAGCATTCTGTGTTACCTTGTCTATTCACCTTAGCTTTGGTTTGTTCGTCTTCTTATTCCCACCGGCTGTGCAGGTGCCTAATGCTAATCTACATGCCCTGCCTACTACAGACGGTTAAGCTTTTTATTTCTCCTAATCTGTTATTATTGGAGTTAACCGATGTCCATAGATATAAGCACTCATTGACCGCTTAGAAGTTTTAGTTATTGACTCTCTCGAGTTTTGTGTTAGAGTGTATGGATTTGGTTTTATTTTGATATATATGTAATCCCATTCGTTCTGTTGCTGCTACTAGTTCTATTAGGATTTTTGTGGTTCTCACTCAGGTTCTTGTTATAATGTCCACGTCGTCAGCATATGCTAGAATTTGAACTGATCCATTAAAATATAGTCCCCCCGCTATCTACATTAGTTTCTGGTACGACTTTTTCTAAGGCTATTTTAAACATCTGACACGCCAGCACGTCTCTTTGCCTAAACTTTCTATATATTTCGTCAACTTTATCTAATGGGGTTGACGAGTCGTTCTGAATATTTACTGCTGATAGAAATTCCGTACAAGGTTTTAATTTCTCATGCAAGATGTTTAAAAATATCTTTTATGGTGGGTCCAGGAGAATTATTCCACGGTAATTATTACATTTTAGTTGGTTCTCATTTTTATGTAAAGGGCATATTAAGCTTAAGCTCCAATAATTTTAAGGCATTTGCTTCCCAGACCAAATTGTATAAACTACTTTTTGCACCAATTTGACGATTTGCTCTCCACCGTGTGTAAATATCTGCTTGGAAAACGGCTTTACTAGTTTTTATTTCTTTAAGTGTGCTATACTTAACCCTTAACTGATCCGGCGTCGTCTGACAGACGATTCCGTATTTTTAATTATATTTTATTGGAAATTGGCACCTCCCACAGACAAGTTCTTCTATCTAATCCTTAAACTATTGAAGCTTGACAAGTGGGTGTATTTGTGACAAGTTTCTCTCAGTTCCTAAAAAGTTATCGCAACAATTAGGTCGAGAGTAGTTCCTCAGACGACGCCGGACTGTTGGTGTGACTTTTTTGTGTGTCGTGCATTTTTAGAAATTATGGCAGGGTCATCAAAACGAGTGCGTTTCGGCGATGATGATTATGAGACAACTCTTTCAAAGTTGTACAATGAGGAATTGTAACAAAATACTGGGGTGTGTAGGAGGAGAGAGGTATAAGAAGAGTGGTCTATATATATGGGATAAAATTGATAGAAGTAAAATAGATAACAATTAAGTAAAGAAGTAAAAAATATTGAACGGAATGTGGCTAGGCTAGCAATGTAGGCAAGAGAATGACCACTAGAAACCCAAGGATGGATACGGCCAATTTGCATGCCTTTTAAAGACAGTAAATCAGGAAAATATGTATGATGGATAGAAAAGAAGATATGAAAAATGAATAGATATAATGAAAATTAACAAAGAAAACAAATTGAGGGCGCCAGAAGAGGGATACTACTCTAAAAAGAGTAACGGTCACTCTTCCAGGTATCGTATACTGCTAAAATTAATTAAAGTTGATCTAATAAACAAAAATGCTGTAAATGTAAAAGGGTAAGGAAATATTAATAAAAAAAAATTATATGCAAAACAAATTCAAGTTTATTAAATATAACTTCTTAGATTCTGACAATCGCTAAGTTACCAAAAAGTATATGAAAATTTCACAATATAATATTTTAAAAAAGAATGTTGAAAACAACTATAATAAAAAGTTGAAAACTAGACAGAATAACTCTGATATAGAGTGTACAACCTACATCTAGGTTAAAACAACCTTAAACAAAATAATGCTAACGTTGGAAGAACGTATAGCCAAGTAAATATATCAAGCTTACCTACAATATGACCAACAATATTGTTAAACACCTCTAGATTCAAATATAATAAATAAGTAATATATAAATGGGAACAAGCCAAATTAAACAATTGAAACGGTATATTATCCTGAAGGGATAATAACCGGAGTTAATAACGCAAGATGAAATATAAAAACTTTGTTAAGTAGACAAATAATGAAATAATTAAAGTTAATAATGAAATAATTAAAGTTAATAAAGAAATAAATGGTTAATACAAAAAACAATGGAAGATAATCTCTGGGTAGAATTTGAGCTCAAACTTACCGATACCTTACACCAAGGGGAGTTATATTAATTAATATATATATTTATGTTATAAAAAAAACTAGAACTATTGAAACAAGATATATATATATAGTTCTGAATCAAAAACCAACTGTCCTCCTACAGCTGTCTGGAAGGATACTCCCGAATGGTTTCGGTGTCCCAGCGAAGTCCTCCTTGAGGTCCGAAATTAGCACGGAGCTGGTGCTAATTGGCTCAGTTCCGATGATGACTGTCCTGCCCTACCTCTAGGTGCAGGCTGGAGAAAAAATGAGGGTGGAGTAGACAATACTCCCTGTGGCTTGTCCCAAATGACCCTGATTCTTATTAGAGTTGAAGTGGTACTCTCCCTCGGATGTTCTGAGGGAAATTTATAATTCCATGGTAGGTGGCTGAAAACAATTCCCCGTTACTTCCAATCTCAATATTGATAAAAAGAAATCAAAGAAGAAGTGAGGAAAGTTTCTTTCAGCATAAGAAACCGGAGCAAAAAGATAATTATGGTAGATAAAAAAAACCATCCAATCGGATGTAGCGTGACCTTGCTTCACATAGAGTAAAAATATAATGGCCTTGGACAAAATACTATATTAAAATATGAAATAATGAATCTGAATAATAGGATATAGATAAAATACTCTAATGTTTATAATATAAAAAATTATTATTTACCAGATAGCTAATCAATTCCGTGCTAGAAATCTCACTTCACCTCCCGAGTTTGCGAAAACACCGTCAATTAAATCGTTATGGTAGACTTAGAATATTTAACTTCTTGAAGTGAAGGAAATTCTATGCATTAATTGGATTTTCTTTCGCTAACTGCCACCGTTGTGTACCACTTCAAACTATAGATCATAAGTGAATTTTAATTCACAGTTAATTAACCAAGAAGAGCCAATTTCCACTTCCCTTAATCTCCTGTCATTTCTCTTGTCCGCAATGGTACCAAATTAGAACAGAGTGACAACTTAAATTATTAACAATACACACTTAATGGGCAAATGAACACTTAAAGTTAGGCAACCCATACTACGTCTCTGAAATTATTTTCATATAAATTGTTTATTATTTAAATACAAATTGTAATAAAAGTAACGACTGTTACATTCCCCTACTAGTCGGGAAAAAAAAAAATTTTAGTCAAAAATTTTTTTTTTCATAAAATTAAAGTATCAATAACTAAGTGTACTGGCCTAACATTCCACGTTGATCTGCAAGTTTACACAAAAAAAAATAACCACGAACTAAAGATCACGGGAAAAAAAAAAGAATGGTCATGGCGCCAGACACCACAAACTCAGATGACTCGAAAGTCGAATCAAAATCTCAATCGACAATATGCTTAAAAGCCAAATATTAACTAAATATACCAACTAAATTCTTGCTGACAAATAAATGTCGAATTGGGCACTAAATCCAAAATTGAACTATCCATGGACATCAGATTTATAAGACTAAGTATATCCAAGGACGAACAACCAGGCAAATGTATGAGCCAATTCAACCAATATCTCACCCGGAGATATACTAAACTAAGATCAAAGAAATCATAAACTAAATAGGTTAAGAATTGAACACTTAATCCAAAATTGAACTAACAATGGACACCAGATTCATAGTAATATATCCAGAGAAGAACAATCAGGAAGATTTATGGAGCAATTCTCACCAAACCAAATAACACAAATAGTAATCTAAATCGTAAACATACCAAAGTATATCAAAGACGTAATAACCAACATAAATGTGAAATAGGATGCTTAATCCAAAGTCAGACTATCAATGGACACCAGATTCATAAAAGCATATCCAATGAAGAACGACCAGGAAGATTTATGGACCCATTCACACCAATACTAAATCTCAAAACTAAATGAGGTCTACGTACACCCACATCTGGTGATACGAACCTACATAACCAAATAAACCAAATAAGTGAGGAATCAGACACTGAATCCAAAATCGGACTATCGATGGACACCAGATTTATAAATAGAGCATATCCAAAGAAGAACGATCAGGAAAGGGCCAATTCTCACTAATGCTAATAACTAAATTAGCTCTTACCCTCATCCGGTAATATGAGCCAATGCCAACTAAGTAATTACAATAAAGCAAAATTTCCTAAAGTGTGAAGCAGCATTGTCACACTTATTCAGACTAAGTAATGTAATATGTAACTGAACTAAACCGAAGATAAAGATAAATACCTAAAGTCTAAAATGGACTAATGGAATTCAGAGGCTAAATAAATTTTGAGTGTGCTGGTATTTACTAACTATAGCATGTGGCTACAACAGATGTATGAGAATAACCAGACACCGATAAAATTCCAATAGAAATCCTAAGAAAATATAAGTGGTGGACTTTTCCTATAATACCATTACTAACGAAAGAAAAAAAATATGTCGAGAACAAGCAATCAATTTTGAACAAAACTGTAGATTTATAACAAGTTCTCGCAGCATGGAATTATCCGGGAATAGTCCTAAATCTAAACAGCAATTTATGCCTAAGGAAAGAAGTGGGATTACACTAAGAGGACAACTCATTTGTCTAAACTCTTAAATAATGAAAATGACTAACTTGACATGTGTAGGGATAGTTAAAGAAAAAAAAACATAACCTGAAGTAAGATAACTAATATGAACTAATTAAACTTCCCTATCAAGTTGTGAAAAGGTAACTGGAATATTTGGACAATCACACAAGAATGGTTAGGACATGTCGCGAGCATTTCCTGACCAGAAATATTATGAGGCATAAACATCTGCCTACTCTGCAATAAACACATATAGTACGAACCTAATTGAGCAGCAGTGATCAGTTGCTGAGCAACAATCTCGATCCCACGTATTCACTAAAGCTGAGTATTGACAGATTCATTTACAGAAAATTCAGAAAAATAAATAAGAAGAAATAAGAAGGACGCCGCGCCGGTCATCCTTACCTACTTCAAAATTCCAAACTAATTCCAGAACCATCCTGTATATGGAATCAGGACATAAATTATTGTAGAGTATTTAAGATTTTCGTGACAAGTGAGAATAAAGCAGACCAAAGATAAAAAAAAATCACAACATCTTTCCAAATTGGCAAATATTGAACAAATATATCAAAACAAATACTAAGGAATCAAATATCAAAGATATAACACACAATATATGATCCAGTAGTGTAACAACATAGTTCCATAGTTCCTTATCAGTAATAGGATTAACTATAAGTATAAATCTAAATATGTAAATATATACTAAACAACCCTCGTATCATATGAGGTTAAAAGGAGTAATTCTCCTGGGAAGATTAGTACTTAAGAATATTAATTCATTATGAAGTGCATCATTTATAATACAAAAAAAAATGGATAAGTCATACATACTAATTATCTAATAAGTTATAGAAGTCATTAACCAATGCCAAAAGATACAAAAAATAGCGGTGCACCTACGTTATCTGGTGATTAAGAAAATCTTAAACTAAAATGCAAAATATAATCAAAATAAGCTAAAGACAAACAGAGAAAGAGATTAGCTTAAACGAAAGTGTTAAGTTAGTCTTCTTCTGAGGATGAAGAACTAACCTCGTCGATGGTGTTATCAGGCAGTAAATCCTTTACATGAAATTGACCAATTCGTTTGTTGGACGAATTGTCCCTTAATTCATATACCAAAGGAGATATTACCCTTACAACTGTACACGGAATGTATTTCTGGCAAAATTTTGCCGAAATAGCATCACCTTTACTTGATTTTACAAAGTTTCTCTTTAAAACTCTATCGCCAACAAAGAATCGCAAATCTAAAGTATTTAATTGGTTATAAATATTATATGGTACAACCATAGACATATCATCATCATCAACAAACCTAAAAGTTGATACTGATAATGGAACTATTTCACTACTGTAATCATTAGAATTGTGTTTAACGCTACTGGGTAAAGAAGAATTGGTAGTTGACCATCTGTGATCACTTAAAACAGGCGGATTCAACGTTTCATGATTAGTAGTTAATTTCGGGACTGATTTGTGAAAAAAAATGTGGCCAAGTTATTAGCAACACACCACCAAGATCAAAATAGCCAGCAAAAATAATATATATATATAATCAAATAAATACCTTAGTTATCTTACTAAAATACTCAAAATAATTTCTAGTTATATGTAAATTATAACTATTCTACACCAAATATTAATATATATATGCAACAATTAATAGTACCTATAAGTATAATACTGTTGGCTGTAGGAATAAGAGTTTATATAATATACGATATAAGTATGTGTAGGTAAGTAAGTAAATATAAGTTCTCAATAAAAATACAAAATTCAACCTAGAATGTAAGTTGTACTACTATAACCTATCACTGAGGTCTCAAAATATTAATAACTAATAAATCTAATAAATAAAACTAATAAATCAATACAGCAGTATAAGTATACCTGTTTAGTATTAATAAAAAATTTAAAGATAGAATAAATCAGCAATAATATGAGTAAAAAAAGAAAAAGCAAAAATACAAAAACTCAAGTAAGAAAAAAAGAAATCAGCTAAAAGCTACTGTGTTAAAACCAAAACTTGGAAAAGGCACCGCGTTGGGACGCCGATGTAACAAAATACTGGGGTGTGTAGGAGGAGAGAGGTATAAGAAGAGTGGTCTATATACATGGGATAAAATTGATAGAAGTAAAATAGATAACAATTAAGTAAAGAAGTAAAAAATATTGAACGGAATGTGGCTAGGCTAGCAATGTAGGCAAGAGAATGACCACTAGAAACCCAAGGATGGATACGGCCAATTTGCATGCCTTTTAAAGACAGTAAATCAGGAAAATATGTATGATGGATAGAAAAGAAGATATGAAAAATGAATAGATATAATGAAAATTAACAAAGAAAACAAATTGAGGGCGCCAGAAGAGGGATACTACTCTAAAAAAAAGTAACGGTCACTCTTCCAGGTATCGTATACTGCTAAAATTAATTAAAGTTGATCTAATAAACAAAAATGCTGTAAATGTAAAAGGGTAAGGAAATATTAATAAAAAAAAATTATATGCAAAACAAATTCAAGTTTATTAAATATAACTTCTTAGATTCTGACAATCGCTAAGTTACCAAAAAGTATATGAAAATTTCACAATATAATATTTTAAAAAAGAATGTTGAAAACAACTATAATAAAAAGTTGAAAACTAGACAGAATAACTCTGATATAGAGTGTACAACCTACATCTAGGTTAAAACAACCTTAAACAAAATAATGCTAACGTTGGAAGAACGTATAGCCAAGTAAATATATCAAGCTTACCTACAATATGACCAACAATATTGTTAAACACCTCTAGATTCAAATATAATAAATAAGTAATATATAAATGGGAACAAGCCAAATTAAACAATTGAAACGGTATATTATCCTGAAGGGATAATAACCGGAGTTAATAACGCAAGATGAAATATAAAAACTTTGTTAAGTAGACAAATAATGAAATAATTAAAGTTAATAATGAAATAATTAAAGTTAATAAAGAAATAAATGGTTAATACAAAAAACAATGGAAGATAATCTCTGGGTAGAATTTGAGCTCAAACTTACCGATACCTTACACCAAGGGGAGTTATATTAATTAATATATATATTTATGTTATAAAAAAAACTAGAACTATTGAAACAAGATATATATATATAGTTCTGAATCAAAAACCAACTGTCCTCCTACAGCTGTCTGGAAGGATACTCCCGAATGGTTTCGGTGTCCCAGCGAAGTCCTCCTTGAGGTCCGAAATTAGCACGGAGCTGGTGCTAATTGGCTCAGTTCCGATGATGACTGTCCTGCCCTACCTCTAGGTGCAGGCTGGAGAAAAAATGAGGGTGGAGTAGACAATACTCCCTGTGGCTTGTCCCAAATGACCCTGATTCTTATTAGAGTTGAAGTGGTACTCTCCCTCGGATGTTCTGAGGGAAATTTATAATTCCATGGTAGGTGGCTGAAAACAATTCCCCGTTACTTCCAATCTCAATATTGATAAAAAGAAATCAAAGAAGAAGTGAGGAAAGTTTCTTTCAGCATAAGAAACCGGAGCAAAAAGATAATTATGGTAGATAAAAAAAACCATCCAATCGGATGTAGCGTGACCTTGCTTCACATAGAGTAAAAATATAATGGCCTTGGACAAAATACTATATTAAAATATGAAATAATGAATCTGAATAATAGGATATAGATAAAATACTCTAATGTTTATAATATAAAAAATTATTATTTACCAGATAGCTAATCAATTCCGTGCTAGAAATCTCACTTCACCTCCCGAGTTTGCGAAAACACCGTCAATTAAATCGTTATGGTAGACTTAGAATATTTAACTTCTTGAAGTGAAGGAAATTCTATGCATTAATTGGATTTTCTTTCGCTAACTGCCACCGTTGTGTACCACTTCAAACTATAGATCATAAGTGAATTTTAATTCACAGTTAATTAACCAAGAAGAGCCAATTTCCACTTCCCTTAATCTCCTGTCATTTCTCTTGTCCGCAATGGTACCAAATTAGAACAGAGTGACAACTTAAATTATTAACAATACACACTTAATGGGCAAATGAACACTTAAAGTTAGGCAACCCATACTACGTCTCTGAAATTATTTTCATATAAATTGTTTATTATTTAAATACAAATTGTAATAAAAGTAACGACTGTTACAGAATGTGATAGTGACAGTGATGTAGACGATATTTCGGAAGACCATAACATTGAATCTGAACACGATACATGTTCGAAATTTTATGATTCTGACGAGCCTGCAGATTGTGATGAATTAGCAGTAAGTGATAGTGACAAAACCTATGTTTATAGTAAAAATCGACACAGGTGGTGTACGTCAGAAGTTATCCCCTCATCTAGAACAAGGAAACACAACATTGTCATAAAAGTGCCAATTCTAAAAACAAAGGCAAAAATGCTCGGCGAGGCTACGATACCCTTGGCTGTTTGGAATATGTTGTTTAGTGATAACATTCTACAACATATTGAGCAGAATACAAACAAAAAAATTACGATCAATGCGTGAGAAAGACATCATCTTAGAGAAATGGATGTTATTGAGTTAAGAGCATTTTTGGGACTCCTTGTTTACACTGCCATTTTCAACTCCAGTCACGAAAATATAGACCGTTTATTTGCAACAGATGGAACTGGAAGATAAATTTTCAAAGCAGTCATGAACAAAAAAAGATTTGCTGTTCTTTTACTTGCTATCCGATTCAACAATCCTGAAGGCAGGGAGGAACGCAAAAAAGATGATCCAACTGCAGCTATTTCATTTATATTCAATACTTTTATAGAAAATTGTCAAAGTGTATACGGACTTGGTCAATCTGCCAAAATTGATGAAATGCTTGTAAGTTTTCGAGGTAAATGCCGGTTTAAAATGTAGATGCCTAACAAACCGGCTAAATACGGACTCAAAATACAGTGTCTTACGGATGCACGTAATGGTTATTTGTATAATGCTTATATCTACAGCGGAAAAGACTCAGATGGATTTGGTATCAGTGACGAGTACAAAAAATTCCTAAAGCCTACACAAGCTGCGTTGCGCTTAGCTGAACCGCTCTTTGTTAGCAACCGAAATATCACAGCTGATAATTGGTACTCTTCTATTCAATTAGTGGATATTTTACGAACGAAAAACTTGACTTATGTAGGCACACTGAAAAAAAAAATAAGGCTGAAATACCTCCATCTTTTCTGCCCAATAGAAACAGACCTGAAGGGTCAACAATTTATGGATTTAGGGAAGAATGTACCATAATTTCTCATGTAGGAAAAGTGGGAAAGGCTACAGTACTTATATCTTCAATGCATAGTAGACAATATAGTGATCCCTCTACTGAAAAACCAGAAATTATTTCTTATTATAATGAGAATAAAGGAGGTGTAGATTCCCTAGATGAGAAATGCTCCAAAAGCACCTCAAGCCGTCGAACCCGAAGATGGCCCTTAACAATTTTTTTCCGCATATTGGACATTTCTATAGAAAATTCATATATTCTACATCAGTGTTACAAAAACAATCCAGTAATAAAAGAAAAAATTGTTTTTGCTTTGGAGTTGGCTATGCAGTTAGTGCAAGATCACATGAAAAGACGAATGACAATGACGAACATTCCACGTCAATTACATCTTAAAATTAGCCAGATACTTGGAGTTCAAGAAGAACAAGAGGACAATCAGATGGATGTTCTTATTTTAGAAAAACGTAAGATTTGCAGTTTGTGTCCGAGTAGAAATCGCAGGATGACAAAATACCTGTGCTTGCGTTGCAAAAAGCCTGTTTGTTTGGGATGTACAAAACCACTATGTAAAAATTGCATATAAAATTGGTAAAGTTTGACTGATGCTGGAAACAAACATTTTTTATCGATTTTTATTTTACCTAGTTTTTTGTTTAGTGTGCAGTTTGAACATTTATCCTAGTAACACATTTTTTTTCGTAGTGTTTTTTATATATTTTTTTTTAATTATTTTACAAAACTATGTACTTTTTCACAAATATTTGTATGGATGTCAGTTTTATTTTAATATTTTTTTCTTAACCCAAATAATGCCCAAATTTAATAAGTTCACTTTTATAAAAATATATCAGGGTATGTTTGTAACATTTTTTCTTAATAAAAAATTATATTTGAGTGTTGTTTTGCTTTCTTGAAAAGAGTAGTTTCGCAGACTACGCCGGACCAGTTACGCTACTGCTACAGTACCGGACCAGTTAAGGGTTAACATTTTGTTATGTCTGGTTCTGATTCATATTTCTTATCTTTTTTGTTCGCTTCTCCTCTTTGATAATCAACGAACTCTCCTATATACTTTCTCCGTACTTTCAGTTTGCCACATACACACACGCGCGCGCGTACAACCCATCCCCTAGGAACATATATGTTTTCCATTGAACAGTGCGACCACCCCTCCGTATCGTATGACTTACGAATGGGGAGACTTGTACTGATCGTTACTATGGATGTCCTGGGTAAAGGAACGTCCTTTGATTTTCTTGGTTGTGGTTAGGCCACCTAACTTTAGGGGTAGCTCAAAAACAGCTTTTCTTCCTATGAAATTACTGAATTTAATTGTGTGTTTATTGTATTGTAACTAGGCAAAATTAAAACTACGGTGGACTGTAAAACACTGGCTTTAATACTGTTTAAACAAAAACATGATCGTCTTTTGTAAAATGAAAACTGATTCTTGCACGAATTTATTGTCTTTACCGAAACTGCCAACGGCTTTTTTGGTTGATGTCTAGTCTCGATCTCTCTGTCGTCTCCTTGGTGCGCGCACTCCTGGTTGAAGACACGCACACTGTTCCCGGTTGTACAAAAAGTCTAAGATAATTGTTTGCGGCGCAAACATGCCCCCGGCCTTGAAAGCAAAGGGCCTTAGCTTTCAATTGGTAATGGACAAATTTTCGTAAAGCTCCGCTTAACGATTCCATCTTGGGTCTTGATTGATGCTACTCTTGCGACGTTATCAGAGCCTTTGAAAATATGAACGATGCGACCTAAACGCCATTGAGTAGGTAGAGTATTGTCCGACTTGAGTAAAACAAGAGAACCCTCAGATAGGCTGCCATGGTTGGTTTTCCATTTGGTTCTGTGCTGAAGTTCGGCTATGTATTCGAGACTCCAACGTCGCCAAAAATGCTGACACAATAACTGGATGTGCTGATATCTGGTAAGACGGTATACCCTTTCTTCAGTAATGTTGCGGTCTGGACATGCAACCAATGGTCGACCAATTAAAAAATGAGCAGGAGTTAATGGAGTATAGTCGGATGGATCGGATGATAGCGGACAGAGCGGACGGGAATTTAATATAGCCTCAATTTGATTTAACATAGTATTGAATTCCTCAAATGTAAAATGAGTGTTTTGAAGAACTCTCTTTAAATGGTGCTTACAACTCTTAACACCCGCTTCCCAGATTCCGCCCATATGTGGTGAATACGGTGGGTTGAAATGCCATGAAATAGCTTCTTGAGTATATGCTTTCTGCAAGGTTAGTTCGTTATTAGAAAGAAAAGTACCTATCTCTTTAAATGCCCCAACAAAATTAGTTCCGTTGTCGGAAAATATCTTTATAGGCTTGCCCCTCCGTGCAACAAATCTACGAAGAGCAAGTAAAAATTCGTTTGCTGAAAGACTTCAGAAAACAAGTTCCATATGCACCGCCTTTGTAGTGAAGCAGATAAACAAGCTGATGTAACCTTTAATTATAGAACCACCACGCCCCTTGTGCGTTTTGATATTGAAAGGTCCAGCAGAATCTACTCCGGTATAGCTAAAAGGACTAGACAAATTGAGGCGCTCCTTAGGTAAGTTACCCATCATAGGTTGTATGGTCTTTGGATTAAATCGAAAACAAGTGAGGCACGATTTAACTGTTGACCTAGCGAGTCTTCTGCCCCCGATGGGCCAGAATTGTTCTCGGATAGTGGCTAACAAACCCTGAGGACCAAGATGCATTAATCTATAGTGCTCAAATTGAAAAAGAAGCTGACAAAACTTGTGCTTTGAGTCTAAAACAATAGGATGAATTTTATTAAATTCATAGGAAGAATTGATCAGACGACCGCCTACCCGCAGAAGTCCTTTATCGTCCAAAAATGGGTTTAGACTAGCTAGTTTGCCCTTAATTATTGATTGGATATTGGTTAAGAGTTCAATTTCATTTGAGAAAGATTCCTTTTGTGACATTCGAATTAATGAATGAAAAGCTTGATCTAATTCGTCAATGGAAATAGGAAATTTATTAAGAGATCTTTTCTCCTTATCTGAGCGCAGAGAATTTGATTTGAAACGAAAACACACAGCAACCACTCTTTTTAAATGACGTAAGACGTGAAAAGCGCTCAAATGGAAATAACTTTGAGGCAGTGGCCAAATGAGTGAAATTCTGTTGCTTTAATTCTGGTAGGTCTAAAATATAGTCGAACTTTGAGGTGGGCCAAGAGGATTCATTCAACTGAAGCCATGGAGGACCTGACCACCATATCTCGTGATTCAAAATATGGCTGGAAAATAAACCTCTGGACAAGATGTCACATGGATTGTCACGTGATGATACGTGTCGCCATTTGCAATTGGAAGTGAGAGATTGAATTTCGGATACTCGATTACTGACGAATGTGTTCAGTAAATTTGGACTGGTGCGAATCCAGGATAGTACTATAGTAAAATCCGACCATAAAATGGTTTCGTTTATTGTTATTCTCAAAGATTGCTTCACTTTATTGAATAAACGTGCTAACAAAAGTGCTCCGCAAAGCTCTAACCTAGGGATACTAATTGTTTTTATTGGAGCTACCTTTGACTTGGAGCAAAGTAAATGAATGTGGACCTGATTGTCATGATCTAGACTACGCAAATAAATGCACGCCCCATATGCAATACTAGAGCTATCGGCAAATCCATGAATTTCAATGTATTTGTAATTCTTGCATATGGCATGCCTAGGAAGATTGACTTGACTAAGCTGGGCTAATTCAGATTGGAATTTAATCCAACGTTCTGCTAAATCGTTTGGAATGGGTGCATCCCAAGAAATCTTCTCGAGCCAAAGTTTTTGCATTATAGTTTTGGCTAACACTGTGCATGGACCTAAAAGTCCTAATGGATCAAAAATCTTGGATATTGAAGAAAGAACAGATCGCTTCGTAGGAATTTTATTGATGGGTAGTGTTTCCACCTCAAAATGTAGTAAATCCGCATTACATGACCATGTTAGTCCAAGCGTTTTTGCCTTTTCTTCTGGATCAAACTTCAAAATACATGCATCGTTTGAATGCTGCAAGCCATCTAATACTTTATTGTCATTAGAATACCATTTTCGTAGATTAAAACAACCTGCCTTTAAAATGTTTGAGACGGTTTGACAGATATGTTGGGCGTCTTCAATAGTGTCTGCTCCAGTAAGCATATCGTCAACGTAGAAATCGCGCAGAATAATTTCCGCTATCTCGGGAAAAGTTTTTTCATTGTCTGTGGCGAGTTGGATGAGACATCTTATTGCTAAGTAAGACACACATGCTTGTCCGTATGTAACGGAGTTTAGAACAAATGTTTTTATTGGTTCGGAAGGATCGTCCCTCCATAATATTCTTTGTAAGTTTTTGCATTCATCGTCAACAGTAATCATGCGATACATTTTCTCGATGTCCGCTGTTACGACATATCGGTGCTGACGAAATCTAATTAGTATTGAAAATAGATCATCCTGTAAGGTAGGCCCGACGCATTGAATATGGTTCAAAGACAACCCTGATGTGGTCGGTGCTGAACAGTCAAATACTACTCGTAGTTTGGTAGTCAAACTTTGTTCACGAAGCACTCCATGATGTGGCATATAGTATACAGGATGAGGATAATCGTTTTCTTCTATCGCAGTCATGTGATTAAGCTCTTGGTATTCTTGCATGAACTGAACGTACAATTCACGGAATGATGGATTTCTTTTTAGTTTTCTTTCAAGGCTGTAGAATCTCTGTTCTGCTTGAACCTTGGATTCACCTAGTGATTCTGGTGACTGCTTTAATGGAAGACGCACAATAAATCGACCGTTCTCGTTACGACGTGTATTTTCCGTGAAGTGCTCTTCACAAAATTGCTCTTCAGTGGAGAGAATCTTCGCAGATTGGCATTCCTCCAATTCCCAAAATTTTGCTAATTGTATTTGCAAATCCAAATTAATACTAGTGCTGAGGTGGCATCTGATATTGTTTGAACTAGAGAGGCCGACCTGACCCGATGCAACCCATCCTAGATGAGTCTCTTGGAAAACGTACTGGTTGATTTTGATTTGGTTGGGACATAATAGTTGCCAAAATAGATCTGCCCCAATTAAAATGTCAATAGGTCTAGATTCGAGAAACTTAGAATCCGCTAGGAAAATATTGCTTGGGATATTCAAGGTTTCATTATCGACAAATGTTGCAGGTAGATTGCTAGTTATTTCCTTTAGAATAAAAAATGTAACATCAGCTTTAAAATAGTGATATTGTGATTCTATACATATATTGCACTTTCTGGAAGAACAAGAAGTCTGATTGCTGATGCCAGTGATAGAAAGATTGGTAGCTTGACCCTGAAAACCTAAGAGATTGAAGAAGCGCTCGGTTATGAATGATTTCTGAGAAACTGAATCTAGAAGCGCACGCCCAATGTGATATTTACCCCTCGAATCTGCTATTTTTACACAGGCAGTTGATAAAATTGTTTGCTGCACAGAGGGCAATGCAGTTATGGTAGTTAGAGAAGTGTTATTGTTTGCTATATTTTCATTGTTTTCATGTTTATTACTAGAGATTTTCTCATGAATAAGAGTGTTGTGCCATTGTTTACATTTTCGGCAAGGCCCTAGTTTGCATTTAGAACGAATATGGCCTGTTCTTAAGCAGTTTAGACATAATTTGGCTTTATTGACAAAATTGCGCCTCTCAAAAATAGAAAGCCTAAGAAATTGCCCACAGGAATAAATTGACTGATCGCCCTTGCAGAAAACACAACCTTTGCTAGTACCGTTAAACTCGCTTGTAAAAGTAAAACTTCGAGCATACCCTTTAGACCGTTGTTTGGCATCGAATTTACCCGATTTCTCTTGTATTGAAGGCTGCTTTTCAATCTTACCCTCTATTTTTTCTAAATAGTCTGCACGATCCCTTAAAAATCGCTTTAAATCGCTCCACGTTTCGTCTTGCATCTCTTTAGTATGTTTTTCCCAATCACGTAAAATATTGTTGTCAAATTTAGATGTAATCATATGAATCAAGAGTAGATTCCAATTGTCAGTACTTTTATTTAAATTCTCTAATGCCTGCAAATGATTAGAAACTTCATCAACCAATGCTCGTATTTTGTGTGAAGTTTCTTTGCTTATTGTTTCTATATTAAAAAGTGCTTTTACGTGCTTGTGAATTAACATTTTAGCCCTATCGTATCTTTCGCATAGTGAGTTCCAAGCACTGTTGTAATAAGAAGCCCTGAATTTAATTTCTTTAATGACTTGTGCCGCGGAACCTTCTAATGAACCTTTAAGATAATAATATTTTTTCATATCGTCCAATTTTTTATTGCTGTGTATCATGGCTATGTAAGTATCGCGGAATTCGATCCAGTCCTCGTAGTTACCGCTAAATGTTTTTAGATGCATTGGAGGCAAAGAACTCAAATTTATATTGTCATTATCAGGAATATTGCTTGAATTTGAATTATTGTATTTGCTTATCAAGTGTTTGGCTAGTGCCACAGAATCGAAATAATTATTTTCGAAAGTGAACCTTTCGTTATCCTGAGTTTGTTGTAATTCTAGTTCTCCCTCAGCACTGATATCGATATCGCTTTGAATACTATCGAATTCCCCACATAATGGTTCTATCTTTTCTAGTCTTAATTTTAATTTTAAAATGTCCTGTTCTGAAATATTTGCCTCATTTGCCATATTGTTAACTATGCTAGTAAAGCTTAATAGTTAAGAATTTAGCGATGTGCTTATGTGTTTAATCGAGTGCAAACACCACCAAAGATCGTTTAAATATAGTGTAATGTTAGCTAGATATGTTTGAAAAGAAAGAAAATAAAAAATATTTTAAGTTGAAAATTGATTCACCCCGTATATTGAATTTGCAGTAATTTTAACCTACTTAAAATAAATATCGTATTTGAGGTGACTGTAATATAGTTCAAACTTAAATTTATGGCTTTATTTTCAAAACAAATAAATGAAATGAATGAGGCTATAATAAAAAATGTTATTGTTTGGAATAGATAAAAAAGGATCGCTCACTCACCAATTTGCCGGTAAAAAGTGTTTGTCTTTCTTGGCGTCGACAACCGTAGAAACTTGAGTTTCAGCCTTTCTATAGTTCGTCAAGAAATGTTCCATCCGCGCTCGTTTGGACCAATAATGTTTATTGTATTGTAACTAGGCAAAATTAAAACTACGGTGGACTGTAAAACACTGGTTTTAATGCTGTTTAAATAAAAACATGATCGTCTTTTGTAAAATGAAAACTGTTTCTTGCACGAATTTATTGTCTTTACCGAAACTGCCAACGGCTTTTCTGGTTGATGTCTAGTCTCGATCTCTCTGTCGTCTCCTCGGTGCGCGCACTCCTGGTTGAAGACACGCACACTGTTGCCGGTTGTACAAAAGGTCTAAGATAATTGTTTGCGGCGCAAACATTGTGTATCATTACTTTGGCAACGCGGTAGCGATTAGATAAATACGTTTGTTGTTTCAGCTGTAATTAACCCGATTTATCGAGAGTTACAATGAGAAATAAACAATCAAAATTAGTTAGAGTGCAAAACAAAGTTAAAAACTAATCAGCAGTATAAAAAGTGGACTTCTAAAAGGTGAGTCAGTGAAATAATTATAAGCAATTAACCAAAATACACCGAAGAGGTTAACTGACAAGCGCGATAAAAAGCAAAACATTCACTAAAGTCTTCACCAATTTTTATGCGACGTTGCCACTGTGAGCAAAATATCCCAGGCGATAATATTTTAGCTGGTTGTAATAAATAAACGGTAGACACTGTTTTCTCTGAACCGTTGAGGTGGAAGATAGAGCTTGGCGCCGAATAATGAAAAAGTTTTTGAAGAAAGGAAAAGATTGGGAGAGCGATAGCTCAGTAACGGACGACGGAGTAAAAAGAAAAATGAGGAAGGATGACATCGAAGATGAAGAAAGAGAAGACCATACAAAGAATAGAATTCTCTCAACAAACTCACCACGGAATAAGCATGATTCAAAACTAGATACCATAATTGAAATGATGAACAAGTTGGCAAAAGATGTCACAGAGATAAAGAACGACCAAAAGAGCAGTAAAGAAGCAATAGAACAGCTCATCGAAGATAATAAAAAGTTAAAGAAGGAAAACAAAGACGTAAAACAAGAAAACAAAGAAATTAAAGAGGAATTAAAAGAAATCAAGGAGAATATGGAATTTATGGAAAAACAAAGGAGGAAAAACAATGTAGTGTTGAATGGTATATTAATAGATACCTATGATCAAAGAGTAATAAAAGAGGCGATGCTGAATATATTCAAACATATATGGGAATTGAGGTCAAAATCAAAGGTGCATACAAGTTGGGAACAAAAACTCGTCTGATCGAACTAGAAGATCAGGAAGAAAAAATCAAAGTCATGAAGAACAAGTACAAGCTAAAAAACCACAAGGAAGAAAAAATATATATCAACAACGACACCATAATGAAAGAAAGAGAAATACAATAAACTATAAGATTGATTGCACGAGAAGAGAGAGATAAAGGCAACGACGTTAAGATTGGCACAAATAAATTGTGGGTAAATAAGGAAGAATGGAAATGGAATAATAAAGAAAATAATATAAGACCAAAAAACTAATAAAAAACGGCAATGGAAAAACGATGACGAAACAGGCAATGAACAAGGACATGAGTAGTAGTAAAGCACTATACCAAGACCAGTATGGAAACTTAAAAAAAAAGGAAGATGAGAAACGCTTACAAATACACAAAGCAACTGCAATCAATGAGACCAAAAGTGTGAAAAAAACGGCAACTCAAAAAAACAGAATACCTGAAGTATTGACAATAGTAACATGGAACGTAAGAGGTCTCAACGGCAAGGAGGCTGAACTTGTAGAAGAATTTAATAAGGCTAAAATAGACATACTAGGAATCACAGAGACCAAAAGAAAAGGTAACATCACAAAGTTTCTGGAAAATGGCCATTTTTTAATACTCAGTGGAGCACCCCCGTCAGAAAGATCACGTGAAGGAGTTGGTGGTCTCATCAATAGAAACTTGACTAGTAGCATTAAAGTTCGGGAATATATTACCGAAACGATCCTAAAAATTAGAATGACAACCGAAGAGAAGAAACCAGTCAACATCTTTGTTATATATGGACCAAACGATACCGAAAGAGCTAACACCAAGGACATTTTTTGGGAAAATGCGACAGAGATCATAGATAGCAGAGAAAGTAACATAATAATAATTGGCGATCTCAATGGTAGAGTAGGCGTAAAAGACCAAGAATCCTCGGATGTACTAGGACAACACGGAGAACAAGTAAGAAACAATAATGGTCAACGAATTATAGACTTTTGTAGAGAGAATGACCTGATAATTATGAATTCGTTTTTTCAACACAAAGATGTGCACAAATATACCAGAGAAGTCAAGACTAAAGGAGACATGTCCATTATTGACTATGTATTGGTAAACAGACCCTTAAGATAATGTATTAAAGAAGTCAGAGTCAGAAGGGGAGCAAAAATATATAGCGACCATTATCTGGTAGTATCCCGAACTAATATCGGTGTGGAACAAAAACGCACGCAGGAGGTACCAAGAAAAAGAGACAGAACCCCAAGAAACCTCACCAACGCAGTTATTAGGTCATACAAGTTAGCAGATAAGAAAATAGCACAGAAATACAAAAGCTATATGAATAATAGTCTACAAAAGCACTTAAACCAGAACTATGGCTTAGAAGAAACTTGGCAAAAACTTAAAGAATCCCTCCTAGATGGGGGCAAACAAATCTGCGGAATAGCTAAAATCAATAAAAACAGACAATGTACGAATTGGTGAAGTAATGAAATAAAAGAAGAAGTTAAATCCAAGAAGTTAGCGTGGAAGAAATATCTAGGGAACCAGAATGCAGAAAGCTATCAAAAATATAAGCAACAGAGGGCAAAAGTAGAAGACATGGGGATTAAAGCAAAAAAGAAGAGCTGGGAGGATTTTGGGAATAAGCTGGAGAAGGACTACCGCACTAACCAAAAACTATTTTACAAAACTCTGAGAAGCCTAAGAACACAGAACAGACCACAAACACCAAAACAAATTAAAAACAAAGATGGCCACATCCTCTGCAAAAACGAAAATATATATTATTAACAGGTGGAGAGAATATTTCCAAGACCTTCTGACTCAAAAAGACTATAATAATGAAAAAGACAACACTACAGAAAAGTCATATGAGAACCCAAATCAAAACGAAATAACAATAGAAGAAATAAGAGAAATAATACTCAGGCTCAAAAGAGGAAAGGCAGCTGGCTATGATAAGATAACTGCGGAAATGCTAAAAAATATGGGAGAAAATGGAAATGAAATGCTTAGAAAAGTTAGAAATAAAGCATGGAATGAGAACAAGATCCCAAAAGACTGGAAAGTGGGCGTTATTCTACCCTTTTTCAAAAAAAGTGACAGATGAGAATGCAGCAACTACAGAGGTATAACTCTCCTGAATATACCTTCCAAAGTTTACGAACGAGTACTGGAGAAAAGACTACTACAAGAAGTAGACCATAAGCTGGAGCAGTCACAGAGCGGTTTCAGGAAGGGAAGAAGCATCCATGACCATGTTTTTACACTCAAGCATCTAATACAAAATACACGAAATACTGGCACGGAACTATACCAAGCCTTCATAGACATCGAAAAAGCATTTGATAGAACCCCGCGAACCGAAATAGACAAAAGCCTAAGAAACAGAGAAGTAGACAGCAAACTTAGAAAAGCTATTATGAGCCTATACAAGAACACAAGAAACAGAGTAAGAACAGATAATATGGAATCAGAAGAGTTTAAAGTCAATGATGGCTTACGACAAGGAGGTGTACTAGGCTCCATCCTGTTGAATATTGTACTAGATGATGTAATGAAGGAAATAGAGAAGAAACATCGAGAATATTTGTTGGACATAAAAACCTGGAAATGATACAGATAGCGAAGTGCGCATTTGCAGATGACCTCGTCGTATTTGGAAGAAACGAGGACGCACTTAAGAGAAACCTCCAGATATGGAGAGATAAACTTGAAAAACGTAACCTGAGAATGAATGAAAGTAAAACCAAGGTCATGGTATGTGAGAAAACAGACCAACATACAAACATTAAAATCAATAACTATATATATATATATATATATATATATATATATATATATATATATATATATATATATATATATATATATATATATATATATATATATATATTTATATATATATATATATATATATATATATATATATATATATATATATATATATATATATATATATCTACGGCATAAAGTGGACTCCGCCCATGTTAAAATTCAGGTTCAAGTGAGCTCCGTGGCCAACTGGACACCGATATACGGAGCTCACTTGACCATTCCATAATATTGGCTCTGTCGATTCGTCAACATGTATAGTTTTATAATTTTTAAAAATTTTGTGGAGCCCTTAAGTACCCCTGTATCATGAATGTATATTGCATAGTTCACGTGTATATCTTATAGGGGTCGTTCAGATCTTTTTCACTGTATATTGGAACCATAGGTATATCGGTTTAAGTAAGCTCTGATAGTTTGGCAACTCTGCCATTAAGCTGTATACTTCTCGCGTATAGTCTGAACGGTTGATATGGACTCCTTATTTTTGTTATCGTTCATATGCATTACAGTGTGTAACAGATATGTATACTATTAACTACCTGTTTTTGGTAGGTACGTGCTTTTCTAAAAATAGCTTTATAGATACAAAAGGATTTCGTTACCAAATTGGATTTTTTTCATATGCGGAAATTTCCTAATGTATTTTGTTAACGTGAGTATGTCTTCATACGTTTTATTAAGGAATTCGATAAGTAAGAACTTTTTTTATTTCATCCAATGTTTTATGATATCTTGTATACAGATTTTTATTATTTTATTTCTGGTTTTATCTGTGTACTACATATAATTCTAGATAGAAGGTTATCTAAAAATAAATATTTATTTGCTTAAATAGATATTTTTGTGTAAAAATGAATAGTAGTGCACAAAAAAGGGAAGAATGCTTAATTTATCTAACAAGAATTATACCACTTCACCCATATTACATACTTCTGAATGTTTTATCTCCTATTTAGGGGTAATATGTAGTCAATATAAGTGAAGCTAGTGTTAAATTTGCAATGATCTTTATAAGTAATAGCTTACTGACTGTACTTTACATGTTGAGTTCAAATAAATAAACCTTGTCCCTTCAGAAAAGAGCGATTTGAATGGCAAAGTCAACGAAGAAAGTGTAATGAATCTTTTATCACCCCAGATTCACACAGGTTAACCGCTCTTTGCAGGCAAGAGTCTTCCTGGCAGATTTAAGGAAGATAACTACCATAAGGAAGTTCCTTTTGAGGGTTCAGATGGCGAGAAGCAGCTTATTTTTTTTGTATATCTTGCAGATGTGTTGATCTAGCCAGTTTTTCCTCGATTCTAGTCATAAAATGGGTTGTTATTCGTGGAGTGAATGTTACGAATCTAGACTTTGTTTCTTTTGTTCTCTAGCTATTTATCTTCGGATATTAGGTGGATTGATAACTACGATATTGTAGAGCTTATGTATGGATGAGAGTCTTAATATCCGCTTAATTTGACTGACTAATTTATAGCTAAATCTACGTGTCAAGTATGTATTGATGTCACCCATACAAGCTAGGTATATTTGGCAGCAGAAGCATAGAGTTTAAGCGTCTACGTTTTAAGAGTGAAAGGAAGTGCTTCCCGTTTTTAGCTGACAAGTTCGCGGAGAATACTATTTTTCTGGTTCTAGTTTGCCATTTAGTTTTAAACAAAGTTCTGTAAATTACAAAGTGTGTTTAATGATTTCATGACACTATTGGTTCAGGTATATGTTCAAATTTGTGAAAGCGTCTCTGTTAGGGACATTGAAGGAGCGCACCTGACTTTTTCCAGGGTTTGGCTTAAAATTAATTTATAATCTATTTTTATTGTGTTTAAGATATGATTTAGATTTTTCTCCACTTCAGCAACAAAAGTTTGTGGTTCTGCAACAATAGATGTATCGTCTACATAATAAAAGTCCTAGTATTTACTGGAATGGGTTGTGTAAATGTTATACAGTGTAGGTGCCATTACGGTACCCCAAAGGAGACCGTTCTTCTACGTTCTCAATCTTCATCTTTTCTTACCATTGAGTGATACGGAAAATCTTCTGTTGTTCTATTACCTAAGGGGATACCACATAGATTTTGGAGAAATGTCCTTTAATTTAAGGTGTCGTAAGCAGAATTTGGATTGACAAATACCACTCCTCATGTCTGATATTTTTTATATCCGTCTTCGTTGTGTTGGGCAAGATTTAGTATGTGTGACGAACATGATCTACCCTGTCATATATAGCCACTCTTTAAATTTAAGTTTTCCTTCTATTATCGGTTTATATTAAGGATCATATGCAGAAGTATTGTGTATAGCTGAAAAAATAAATAGATATATTGGCCGATAGCTTTTGTGGTCGTTGGGGTTTTTGTCAGGTTTAAGCAAGGCAACAACTTTGTCTTTACTTTGCTTGTCTACAGACTTTGGATATTAGCCACTGTTGTATTTTTTTGTCCAAATTTTATAATTAGTTTTGTGTTTAGATCCTCAGTCAGGAGCCGTAATATTGTTCATAATATACGTGGATAGTGGATCCAAACTCAACATCGTTGAAAGGTTTCCTCAGCTGACTGGTTTTGTCCTCTCTTATTTTAAGTTTTTCTTTGCTTCTTTGCCGGCATTTATTATGTTTGTTTCGTTATTTTCAGCGATTAGCTTAATACCAAATACCCTAGGTTTGGCCCTCTATTTGCTTCCTGCAGTAGAAATACGTCACATTTGTGTTAAGCGTATATGTCTGATAAGCTTAAGTAAAGTAGAGTGTGTGTATCTGTAGATATGTCCTTACTATTTATAGACATAAGTAGAATAGTTGGTCCTAAAAAGGACCGATTTGACAAACATCATATTGAACGGGTGATTGAAGAATTAACCGATTAAATAATTATTCATTATCCAGAGTAAGAGTACGCTCGATTGCGGTGGTCTTATTGTAACTTCAAATTTCGTGAAGGCTTTTACTTTGAACTCCATAAAAATTTAAATTTTGCATACTGTTACTTATAGACGATATTTCGAGTCAGATTTGTTTAGTAATAACTGTACTTATATAGTCTCTTTGTGAAAAGTAAATGAGCTTGTAATATCGGTTTACAACTCATATGTGGATAATAAGGAAATAAACAGGTTAAAATGTGACAACAAATTGCTATATAACAGTACGAGACAATATTCATATGCTGTGGCAAAATCATCATATTTGGGTTTCATATTTCAATTATCATATTTACATTGATATTTATGTGGCAATCAGCTGTAAAAGTCATTGCCTTTTTTTCTGTCATATCATATTTTAGCATATCATATTTTGAGTGAAATTGATCCTAAATTCGTCTAATAATATTAAGTTTTTAAAACAGCTGTGTTTTTATGCTCATTCGGTTACCTTTTGTAAACCAGTCTGTGTAAATATAAGGGTTTTATATAATCTTTTCATTTCGTAATCTTGTCGTTTCATAATTATAGTTCTCTTGCTTTTATTTTCTATATTTTCTATATAAAGATCATCGTCATCGTATAGTCAGAACGCAACAAGATTCTATTGCCTTTTTGAAAATACAGCCACGTAAATGGCGTTTTTAAAACTTATGTCAATATTTCTGAAGTGCCTTTTCTAGGATAATTTTTTTAAGCCTAGTTGGTTTGATTATATGTAATTGATTTGATAGTCCACAACAGATAAGTATTGATTGTAGGTAGGATAGCAGGTGTTGATAAATATGATGGGTCGGTAGATAGTCTCATTATTCCTAAATCTGACCATATGTTACCTCCCCCTTCATTTGTGGAAGTCCTAAGGACATTTTTTCTCTTGGGGCATCCTCCCAATTTAACTTGGAAATGCAGTTATTATAGTCTTTGGATAAAGCCAGCGCGACTTTAGCATTGAGATTTAGTTTCTTGTACGACGTTGCTATCTTTATATATATGTGTTTGATCTTGGAATTAGTTCTGTTCGGTATTGGTTAGTACTCGGACCTCTGTAAGTCGGAAAATACCTCTGATGGCTTTTCTAGCAGTCCTGGTCTAATTAATACGTTCTCGTCACGTCTCCACATATTAGCACTGGTTTGCTCACTATTTTATATACCCTAATTTTATGGATTCGAATTAGACTTCTGGATTTAAAAGAGGGTTATATATACATATACATCAGTTAGCTACCTAAATATTTCCTTTTATTTCTTATGTAACAACGCTACCTACGATATCTAAGACGCTGCAATCTTTCAAAATTAAATGGCTTTATTGTTCCGTTATGCCCTAATCTAGATCCTCTCTTTTGTATGTTAAAGAACATTTATTTGATTTTCTCATTAGTGACTATTAGACCGCTTTTTTTGCTGCTACTAGCATTATTTTATAGCATTTTATTATTTAATTTATGGATTAAATCCGGATAGCAAATAGATATTCTTTAGTTTCTCAGATATTCTAACATACAAAATCCTATTAAATTGTCAAAACCTTCCTTGCATATTCTATTCACTTATGAGGAGCAGCAGCAATATCAGTACCATAATAATGCGTATAGTTCTGGACTGGCTAATTGTTGGATAATGAGAAGCATGAGTGTAGCAGTTTTAATGTTTTCGGGACTGCTACCTGGTATCGGGGAGCAGAATTATCATTACCGAGTTATATACCGAGAATATAGGAATTATTGCCTGAACTTTATTATTATTGAACAACAATATATTCCCTAGTAAAATAATCATGAATTTACAGTAAGAAACATTTTTGAACGTTGGTTATGAAAACATCATGTACATACCACCGGGTTCACTATGTCGATATCCAGCAAAATCCCTGTAATAATGATACGGGAAACCAAAGATGAAAATATGCTCCAAGAAACTCTGTGTTATAAAACAGTCGAATAAAATACAGATTCTCAATTTAAATAGTCAAAAAATTAATGAACAGCTTACTAAAATAGAAATAACGCCTATTTAAGAAGTACTCTATTAACGGCCCAAGGGACAAAGCACTCCTAGCATATGCTAATGATATATATCTCATAACTCTAATAAGAAACTCTCCCGTCCAAAAACTTCAATAAAGTGAAGACAGCACGAAAAATGTTTCACTTAAAATCAACGAAATGAAAACCAAATACAAGCGAATCAACAAAAGAGACCAATTCAATAAATCTCGATAAAATATTAAAGTTAATAACTACAATTTTGAAAATATGGAACACTTTAAATATCTTAGATAAATAATCGTGGTTAATAAAAAAAACGGGTGTGGCAGTCCAGTGGGACTGCCGGTAGAAGTTATACTTCTATACACGCGTTCGCCGTTACAAATTTATATGGGAGTCAATCTGCAGAATCATTACATATTTAATGCTATAGGTAAGAGAGAGCAGAAAGAGAAAAATAATTAGGTATATAGGTATATGGTGCATCGTTTGCTGTATATAAACATTTGACCTGTAATAGGAGTATAGTAAATGAAGGATTGTATCAATATTTTAATGAAAATATATATTTTTATTTTCATATATGTATAAAAGGAGTAGAATGCAAAAAAATTTTTTTACGCATACTCTGCAGTAAAATGCATTGTTTATTTTGTTATTAATATAAAAATTACAATACAATACACTGCAACATAATCCAATATAATAATACAATACAAATTAAAATGCAATATTCATAAGTATTTAAAACTGCCAATATACATAACTTACTTTACGAAGATAAAAATAAAAAACCAACAACTCGGATTATGTTGTAAATTTTCATTTAATTTTAAAATTTAGCATTTTTGCGTATATTACATATATTTAATAACATTAACGTGAGGTTTTTAAATATTTCAAAAATAAAAAAGGAAATTCATATTGGGATTCGAACTCACGTACACCAGCGTATGAACCAAACACGTAAAAGATTTGCCAATTAGACATGATACTAACGGATTTCAAAATTGACAGTTGTCTGTCATACAGTGATTATTTTGAAATGCAAAAGCCTAAAATAATTATGAACATTTAATAAATAATACAAAAACATATCACATAAATAATAATATTAATATATATTATATTATATAAGTATATAACATTATATAATATAATATAATATATTTATAATATTAAATATATATACAAAAGGAACATTTTTATTCCCGAGGTAGGAAGAGAGAGAAAATATATTTTATGTCTCTCTCTTACTCATTATCTTACATATGTAATGGTTTCACAGATTCACTCCCGTGCAAATTTCCAACGCCGACCGTGCCTATAGAAATATAACTTCAATAATGCCACTAAAGAATCACAGAGCATAATTCAAACTTTAGACCTATTTTAATACATGGATGCGAATCATGGACAAAATAGGAAAGAACTACGAATATATGAAAGAAAAATAATAAAAAAAATATGTTTTAACCTCATTATCATATCGCTTACCAATCCGTATAGAATAAGAACATATACTGAATAAAGAAAGCTCTTATACCGATATTGTTCAGGAAAATAAATCGCTTAAGGTAGATCGGACACATGCATAGACGTCAAGATGTCAAACTTGTAAATCTGGTATGGAAGGAAGTTAGCACAGAAGAATGCCACTTGGGCGTCTCAGTATGCAATGGAGAGAAAACTTCCAATCATATCTCAAAAAATTAACATTTCGTTTGATTACAGATTCGTGGAAAATCGACCAACTTGGAGAAAAGTTAGCGAAGACTCACTCAATGTTATAGCGCTACGTAACGATGATGATAAAGAGAAAGGAGAAACAGTGACAAAAAGCAACAAAAATGGACTAATGGAGCAAAGCTGCTTCAAAATCTTGATTGGAAGGGATTGAAATGAAAGTATAAGAAATACAATGGATGAGGGGCAGAAGCAATATCAGTACTATAATAAGGCGTATAGTCCTGGACTGGCTAATCGTTGGATAATAGGAAACATGAGTGTAGCAGTTTTAATGTTTTCTTGACTGCTACCTGGGATCGGGGAGCAGAGATATCAGTACCAAGTTAAGGCATATAGGAATTGTTGCTTGAACTTTAATATTATTAAATAGCACTATATTTCCTAGTAAAATCGTCATGACTTTACAGTAAGACAAATATTCGAACGTTGGTTATGGAAACGTTAAGGACATACCATCGAGTTCCCTATGTCGATATCCCGAAAAATCTTTGTAATAATGATAACCGAACCAAAAAAACAGAGATTAAAATAGGCGCCAAGAAACTGTGTTATAAAACAGTCGAATAAATACAGATTCTCGATTTAAATATTCAAAAAATTTATGAACAGCTTACTAAAATAGAAATAACGCATATTTAAGATGCAATCCATTAATGGACCAAGGTACAAAGCACTCCTAGCATATGCTAATGATATTGATTTCATAAGAAACTCTCTCCCGTCCGCAAACGACATTAACAAAGTGAAGAGAGTACGAAAAATGTTTCACTTAAAATCAACAAAATGAAAACCAAATACAAGCGAATCAAAAGAAGAGAGCAATTAAATACATCTAGATAAAATAATAAAGTCAACAACTTCAATTTCGAAAGTATGGAATACTTTAAATATCTTAGATCAATAATCACGGTTAATAATAATGTCACTAAAGAAATACAGAGCATAATTCTTCTAAAATTTTTTAACCTCATTATTATATCACTACAAATCCGTATAGAATAAGAACATATACTGAATAAAGAAAGCTCTTATAACGATATTGTTCAGGAAAATAAATCGCTTAAGGTAGATCGGACACATGCATAGACGCCAAGATGTCAAACTTGTAAAACTGGTATGGAAGAAACTTAGCACAGAAGAATGCCACTTGGGTGTCTCAGTATACAATGGAGAGAAAACATCCAATCATATCTTAGAAAATTAACATTTCATTGAAGATTCGTGGAAAATCGATCAACTTGGAAAAAAGTTGTAGTTAGCGAAGACCCACTCAGTGTTGTAGCGCTACGTAATGATGACAATAAAGAAAAAAAAAAGAAACAGTGACAAAAAGCAACAAAAATGGACTAATGGAGTACAGCTGCTTCAAAATCTTGATAAGAAATACAATAGATGATTGATGGATTCGAGAAACTTGAGACTTGAGAAAGGCACTCTGCCGAAACAGCTGTAGTGATAAGATACAATTAATTTGGTGAAAGTTTTGAAAACAAAGTTTTTAGTATTTTGTTGTTAAATGGAATTAACATACGACATTATATACGCTATAATAACTAGACAACTTGTATGATACGGACATATAAGGAGAAAGTTTCATGAAACAATAAACTACCCAATATTCGTTGTGAGTGAAATCGATATGAATAAAGAAAATGAGGAAAACTATGGCAAAAAGGTAAAAAAAAGTAGTAATTAAAAAATGAGAGAGATACCTTGTGGACAACATGTGCTTAATTAGGAACGAATTGAGATAAATAATCAAGACGACAAAGAACATTTTAAATTGATAAATCTATACGATTTTTAACAATGCATATTTATAGGTCATTTTCAGAGCCAACGTGCTAATTGTATGTAAAATAAAACTTTTTAAAGTTTTTAATGTTTGTATGAAAGATAAAACCGTATGAAATATGACCGTGAAATTTATATACCAATCTATAAATCTCTTTTAAAAGAATACTGACACCTATACATTATCACAATACTACATATCATAATACTAAGAAGTCTGTTATTTTAATCTAAGAATAGGCTTTATAATTTACGAGAGATTTAATTTAATGTATTTAAAATTTTCCAGGATCCGGTATTGTAATAAGAAACAAAATTTCACTACAAGGCTTGAAATCGTGTTAAATTTGACTTTAGATATTCTTTTTGAGATTTAAAGATTTTGTCTTTCTTCCCAAGACTTTTCTTCCCTCTACTCTTCCTTGCATGATGACGCGTAGAAGAGAGTATTTATCGTTTGGAACTATGTGGCCCAGATACGATGTCCAGATAGACAATTCGTTTGAGACTTTTACAGTCCAAGGAATTTTAAGAATACGCCTATATAGCCACATTTCGAATGCCTTTAATTTGTTTACAGATTTGGCTTTCAGGGTCCAAGCTTCTACCCCATAGAGCAGTTGCAACCATACATAACATTCGACGATCTCATTCTAATAACCATACTCAATTTCTTATTTGTAAACATTGACTTTTATCTGTTTAGTTTAGTCCTATCTTTTTGCTTTATCTGTTAATGATTTATATAAGAATTTGTAAATCATCTATATTTTCTGTCATAATTGGGGTTTAGTATGCAAATTTTTTGTTATTAATGATGCTCACTCCATTCCTTACTTCTCTCCCATAGTGTCTCCTAAAATAGTAGTTGGGAGTACACATTAAATAATTGTGGTGACATTTCACATCACAACAAACATCTCTGGCTGACTCCTTTTTGAATTTCTGCTTGATTTGTCTCATCTTTCACCCGCATGACCGCTGTTTGATTTTAGTAGATTTTTTATTAAATTAATATCTTGGTATCTAGGTTTATGTGTTTTAATGCATGTATGGGCTTACCAGGTTAAACTGTGTCAAATACTTTTGAAAATCTATATTAGATAAGAATACGCTTTCATTATAATCTCTTCATTTTTGTAATAGTACCACCATTGCGCACAATTCCTCTTTTGTTCCCAATCCACCTCTAAATCCAAACTATGTGTTGTCCAATTGTTCTTCACATTTTTTATTGGCAGACGATTTAATGTTGTTATTAACCGGATGACATTTATGACTTTTATTAAATTTTGATAATCGTTACAAATCAAGTCTTTTAGTGACATATTATTCTTTTAATTTTTACTTCTCATTTAATGTCTATATTTTGTTAGTTATTTTTAGAGTAAATATAATATGATGACTAAAAACGAATTGATCAAGACTAGTGAATCGATGCCAAGAGCCGCTATTCTATGAAGCTACCCTTCACGACGCCATCTTGTGGCGCTAGTTCCGTGACGCTCACCTCAGCATTTTACTGTAGAGAGAAAAAGTAATACAATGCCAGTATAGAAGCTTTGTTTTAAAAATATGCCATAAGGAAAGATATAAAAGTATTCTTGTCATTATATTATATTGCATACTGTATTATTAACAAAATTTTTCATAATACATTCTGATATACGCTTTCTCTTGCCGCTAACGAACAGAAGTTTTTATTAACTTTTCGGTAATATAATTATGTAGGTATTTATATTTTTAACTTCTTACCATAATGCTAGAGTACAAAAGTAGTTATACTCTACTGTATTTTTTTCGTGGGGGTTCTATTTTTTAACTGTGTGATGAATTCTTGTATTTCAGTTCGTACGATTTGCGTTAATTAATTTAATGATATTTCTGGAGTTACAAGTGTATACTCAGTTTCTGTTGTTCCGTTTATTTATCTGAGATATGTTATTCATTCTTCTCTAGGGATGTACTTAATCTCAATCAATTCTTTGATTTGGTTTTTGACCTCTTTCACATCTGTTTCAAACCCTCCGGCGGACTTTTAGGTCTTCATTTTATATAAGCATTTTTTTTCTTAGCATTTTACTTTTACCTCTTTTAATAAAGTGTGTCTATTTTTCTTTCTCAAAGAGCCTCTTTTATTTTTGTTTTTATGTTGGTATTATAATTTTTCAAATTAATTCGACATTATTTCCACTTGATTCTTTTGTTTCAGTTATTGCTCTAGCCTAATTTGACATTTTTTTCCTTCAAATCATCAAATTTTCATAAATTGTTTATATTTCGTTGTAGTAAAATTCATATTTTCCGATAAGCCTAACATATGCAGCAGCGGTGTCATGAAACCGCAATAATCCAGTTCTGCATAACGTTTTTGCTGATCGATTTACAAATAAATTTTCAAACACATCAAATTGATCATCCTTTTTTACTTTCGTATACGCTCATACTTATCCAAATTAAATTTTCAATTTCCAAAAACTTATGATACCTCCTCAATCCGCAACCCTGCGCCACGGACAATATCTATTCCGGCTATCGACATCAGTCTAACAAACCTATCTCAGTTAGTTTCAAGTTGTCGTCAATTACAACCATCTTTTCGGCTGAATTATTCGCAATTCTAAAAAGACAACCCCCTTCTACTTCTTATTAAAAAAGAACTTAAAAACATTTCAAATAAGAACATCCAAGTTCATTTTTTATGGGTGCCTTACTAGCAAAAACTAGCTAAAAACGCACCAACTAACCTGATGTCCGAAGAAAGTAACATAATGGTACAAAACGATTTAAAACCATACTTAAAACAAAAAATAATAAAAAATAGCAACAAACTTGGAACAACACTCCATTAAGGCTATACGAAGTTAACAAACATCCATATCTTTGGAAACCAAAAGTAAAAGACAGAAGAGAGCATGTGATGCTTACCCGTGTCGTCTCCGGTATAATTAATAAACGTATGAAAAATCGATAGCATCTTGGTGCAAGTTTCCATGTTTATTAATGTCTCAAACTATTGCGCAATATGTTGCAATATTGCGTAGTTAGCCGGTACGCCCTTATTGTGGCATTGTCTTGAAAAAGACAATGCCTTTATGGTTTATTTACTTTTGTAGAAATAAAACACAGGTTTTCTAAGAAGAAAAAAACTCAGCTTCAGAGTCTTAGAAAATTCGCAGAGCCCTTCGAGAAAAGTGCTCTAGGGAGCTACCCCAGACGGGTAAAACCATACTGACTTGAGATCCGAAAATGTCCCATATTTAAAGATAAATTAACTTTTATATGAAACTTTTTCATTTCTCAACCAATTAAATTTAATTATAAGTTCCAGAAGGAAGGGCGATGCACATCGAGGTGCGTGATTGGTGGCACCTGATGACACCCGTCTCCGTATCGGCCAGACACGACTTACTCATGGCTATTTACTACAGCGCAAAAATAAACCAGTTTGTGAAGTGTGCAACCATGTTCTAACGGTAAAACATTTTTTAATACAGTGTCCTAAATATAACAGTGAACGACTCAAATATAGCATACCCAACTGCCCTAGAAGAAAATACAGATACCCAAAGAATAATTTCTTATCTTAAAGACTGTCAACTTCTTCATAAGATTTAAAACATACATTGTAATACACATACATATTATTATTATTAATTGTAAACTAATATATATACACTATTTGTATCAAGTGTAACATTAATCTAAATACGCTAATGCCTCTGCGTGGTAGATGCGTTTAAAAAAAAGGTATTTTTATTTGATTATAGATTATATTAGATTAGATATTCAGTTTTGTGAAAGCGCCTGTCTTAGACAAATTAAAGGAGCGCTCCTAAGATTTTTCGGGGTTTGCTTAAAATTAATTCGTAGTTTATTTTTATTATATTTAAGGCATCATTTAGATTTTTTTTCACTTCAGCAACAAAAGTTTTGGTTGTGCAATGTATCGTCTACATGAAAGTCCTAGTATCTACTGGTATCGGTTAATCATTTGTGTAAATGTAATACAGTGTAGGTGCCATTACGCTACCCCAAGCGAGACCATTCATCTGCGTTCTTCATCTTACCATTGAATGATACGAAAAATTTTCTGTTCTGTAGATATACGCGGATAAAACACGTGATGTTTTTATCTAAGGCGATGTCATACAGTTTTGGAGAAATGTCCTCTAATTTAATATATCGTAAGTGGCATTTAGATTGACAAATACTACCCCTGATACCCGATATCTTTTGTACCCGTTGTTGCTTTTTGCAAAAACGGGTACGTTATTAAGTACGTTAATAAGTATTACGAATAAAAATAAATAAGCAAGAAGAATATAAGTGATCTATATTTAAACCAAATGACAAAAAAAAGAATATTATATATACATTTACTTCTAAATTAAATATTAAATTTTGATATGCCTGACAGTGAAAGATACAAAAACACAATTATTTAAAGTTGAAATAATGATAGTTTGTACAATCACAAAGCATTTAAAACAATAAGACCGAACATATTATATGTAATTGTAATAGATATGTTGCCGAGAATCAAGTTACACTAAGGTACCGAAATATTTCTTCTTTTAGTATCTGCCATAAGTGTATCTATGTGTTTATGTGTATCCAAAATATAGTATATGGGATATTGAATTCCCTACATTTAAAAATCGAAATACTGAAATTAGACAGTAAAAAATTGGAATTTTAAGAATGATTTATAAATTGTTATAATTCAAATTTTACTACTCCATGAAACAATTCGTCTATTTTATTCGTCATAAACTGTAGCAATCGAAACATCGGAACGTACATTTATAATATAATAAATGTTTCAGTGCCAATGCATTAAAAAACATACTAGTACATAAAAATGGACCCTTGCCTTTTCAAAGTTTATAATAGACACTAATTTAAGTTTATCTATAATTAAAGCAAGTAATATAAATTACCACCATAAAATATTTAACTACAATAACCAAGTACGTATTTGTGAAATTTCTCGATGACTAAATTAATTGATATTTAAATAAATTTGAAGATCCAAAACGTACCTGCTGTAAAATTTAAAAATCTACGACTAATCAAATTATTGGCAACATCGGAGGAGTTTAGTTGTGTACGCAAAGAAATGTACACGGATCCCAAAAGTGTTTTAACCTATTACGGAGTCCACTTAATCCGACGTGTTGGTCGGAGTCCACATAAAGCGCTACCCAGATAATAATATACACGGTGTATATTCGCCTGGAGTTAGTATAATACCGTTTTAGAACGGAGCTTACATTAACCGCTAGATGTATATATATATATATATATATATATAGTATATATATATATATATATATATATATATATATACATCTAGCGGTTAATGTAAGCTCCGTTCTAAAACGGTATTATACTAACTCCAGTAGAATATACACCGTGTATATTATTATCTGCGTAGCGCTTTATGTAGACTCCGAGCAACACGTAGGATTAAGTGAACTCTGTAATAGGTTAAAACACTTTTGGGATCCGTATGTATACCTTCGCGTACACAACTAAACTCTTGCGATGTTGCCAATAATTTGATTAGTCGTAGACTTTCAAATTTTACAGCAGGTACATTTTGGAACTTCAAATTTATTTAAATATCAATCAATTTAGTCATTGAGAAATTTCACAAATACTTGGTTAATGCAGGTAAATATTTTAGAGTGGTAATTTACATTACTTGCTTAAATTATTTATAAACTTAAGTAGTGTCTATTATAAACTTGGAAAAGGCAAGAGTTCATTTTTATTTATTAGTATTTTTTTTTAAATGCGTTGGCACTGAAATTTTTATTATATAAATGAACGTTCCGATGTTTCGATTGCTACAGTTTATTACGTATAAAATATTTGTTTAATGGAGTAGTAAAATTTAAATTATAACAATTTATAAATCGTTCTTAAAATTCCAATTTTTTACCGTCTAATTTCAATATTTCGATTTTTAAATGTAGGGAATTCAATATCCTATATACTATATTTTAGATACACATAAACACATGGATACACTTATGGCAGATACTAAAAGAAGAAATATTTGGGTTCCTTAGTGTATCTTGATTCTCGGCAACATATCTATTACAATTACATATAATATGTTCGGTCTTATTGTTTTAAATACTTTGTCGCTTGTACAAGCTATTATTATTTTCAACTTTATATAATTGTGTTTTTGTATCATTCGTTGTCAGGCATATCAAAATTTAATTTTTAATTTAGAAGTAAATGTATATATAATATTATTTTTTCTGTCACTTAGTTTAAATATAGATCACTTATATTCTTCTTGCTTACTTATTTTTATTCGTAATACTTATTAACGTACGTAATAATGTACCCGTTTTTTGTAAAAAGCAACAACGAGTACGAAAGATATCGGGTATCAGGGGTGGTATTTGTCAATCTAAATGCCACTTACGACATATTAAATAAGAGAACATTTCTCCAAAGCTGCATGACATCGCCTTGGATAAAAACATTACTTGTTTTATCCGCGTATATCTACAGAATAGAAGATTTTTCGTATCATTCAATGGTAAGATGAAGAACGCAGATGAATGGTCTCGCTTGGGGTAGCGTAATGGCACCTACACTGTATTACATTTACACAAATGATTAACCGATAACAGTAGATACTAGGACTTTCATGTAGACGATACATTGTACAACCAAAACTTTTGTTGCTGAAGTGAAAAAAAATCTAAATGATTGCCTTAAATATAATAAAATAAACTACGAATTCATTTTAAGCCAAACCCCGAAAAATCTTAGGAGCGCTCCTTCAATTTGTCTAAGACAGGCGCTTTCACAAAACTGAATATCTAATCTAATATAAATCTAATATAATCTATAGTCTAATATAAATACCTTTTTTTTAAACGCATCTACCACGCAGAGGCATTAGCGTATTTAGAATAATGTTACAGTTGATACAAATAGTGTATATACATTAGTTCACAATTAATAATAATAATATGTATGTGTATTACAATGTATGTTTTAAATCTTATGAAGAAGTTGACAGTCTTTAAGATAAGAAATTATTCTTTTTGTATCTGTATTTTCTTCTAGGGCAGTTGGGTATGCTATATTTCGTTCACTGTTATATTTAGGACACTGTATTAAAAAATGTTTTAACGTTATAACACGGTTGCACACTTCACAAACTGGTTTATTTTTGCGCTGTAGTAAATAGCCATGAGTAAGTCGTGTATGGCCGATACGGAGACGGGTAAATATCACATGCTCTCTTCTGTCTTTTATTTTTGGTTTCCAAAGATGTGGATGTTTGTTGACTTCATATAGCCTTGATGGAGTGTTGTTCCAAGTTTGTTGCCATTTTTGAATTATTTTTTGTAGTATAAGTTTATAGTTTAAATCGTTTTGTACCAATATGTTACTTTCTTCGGACATTAGGTTAGTTGGTGCGTTTTTAGCTAGTTTATCTACAACTTCGTTACCTTCAATTCTGACATGAGAAGGTACCCATAAAAAATGAACTTGGATTTTCTTATTTGAAATGTTTTTATGTTCTTTTTTACTAAGATGTACAAGGGGGTTGTCACAGTATAATTGAGTCAGTGAGGATAATGAATTTAAAGAATCTGTGATTATTATACATATTTCTTGGTTTTTGTTTTGTATTAACGATAGAGCTTTTAGAATTGCAAATAATTCAGCCGAAAAGATGGTTGTAATTGACGACAATTGGAAACTAACTGAGATGTCTTCCGAATAAATTGCTGCTCCAACTCTGCCTTCATTTTTTGATGCATCGGTGTATACGCTGTAGGTATTGCCATATCTGTTTAATAGTGTACGAAACTTTTGTTTAATGACGGTTGACGATATCTCTGATTTCTTAGGTTTGTTTGATGTCGACAGCCGGAACAGATATTGTCCATGGCGCAGGGTTGTGGATTGAGGAGGTATCATAAGTTTTTGAAAATTGAAAATTTAATTTGGATAAGTATGATCGTATACGAAAGTAAAAACGATGATCAATTTGATGTGTTTGTTAAAATTTATTTGTAAATCGATCAGCAAAAACGTTATGCACAACTGGATTATTTCGGTTTGATGACACTGCTGCTGCTTATGTTAGGCTTAGTGGAAAATATGAATTTTAATATAACGAAATATAAACAAACCATAAAAATTTGATGATTTGAAGAAAGAAAATGTCAAATTAGGCTAGAGCAATAACTGAAACAAAAGAATCAAGTGGGAATAATGTCAGTCATCATATATATACTCTAAAAATAACTAACAAAAGATAGACATTAAATGAGAAGTAAAAATTAAAAGAATAATATGTCACTAAAAGACTTGATTTGTAACGATTATCAAAATTTAATAAAAGTCACAAATGTCATCCGATTAATAACAACATTAAATCGTCTGTCAATAAAAAATGTGAAGAACAATTGGACAACACATACCTAGTTTGGATTTAGAAGTGGATTGTGTATAAAAGAGGAATTGTGCGCAATGGAGGTACTATTACAAAAATGCAGAGATTATAATGAAAACGTATTTATATCTAATATAGATTTTCAAAAGTATTTGACATAGTTCAACCTGGTAAGCCCATACATGCATTAAAATACATACACCTAGATACCAAGATATTAATTTACTAAAAAATCTACTAAAATCAAACAGCGGTCATGCGGGTGAAAGATAGAGAGACAAATCAAGCAGCAATTCAAAAAGGAGTCAGCTAGAGATGTGTGTTGTCAACTAATATTTTAGGAGACACTATGGGAAAGAAGTAAGGAATGGGGTGAGCATCATTAATAACATAAAATTTGCAGACTAAACCCCAATTATGACAGAAAATATAGAGGATTTACAAATTCTTATAGAAATCATTAACAGATAAAGCAAAAAGATAGGAGTAAACTAAACAGATAAAAGTCAATGTTTACAAATAAGAAATTGAGTGTGGTTATTAGATTGAGATCGTCGAATGTTATGTATGGTCGCAACTGCTATATGGGGTAGAAGCTTGGACCCTGACAGCCAAATCTGTAAAAAAATTAAAGGCATTCGAAATGTGGCTATATAGGCGTTTTCTTAAAATTCCTTGGACTGTAAAAGTCTCAAACGAAGAAGCGTTAAGACGAATTGTTTATCTGGACATCGTATCTGGGCTACAATTCGAAACGATAAATACTCTCTTCTACGCGTCATCATGCAAGGAAGAGTAGAGGGAAGAAAAGTCTTGGGAAGAAAGACAAAATCTGGCAGAGAAATATCAGAGATTGGACTAACTTCAGTGTTGAAGAAATAATATATCTAAAAAATCTAAAAGAATATCTAATATATCTATACCGAATCCTGTAAAATTTTAAATACATTAAATTAAATCTCTCGTAAATTATAAAGCCTACTATTCTTAGATTAAAATAACAAATTTCTTAGTATTATGATATGTAGTATTGTGATAATGTGTAGGTGTCAGTATTCTTTTAAAAGAGATTTATAGGTTGGTATATAAATTTCACGGTTATGTGTCATACGGTTTCATCTTTCATACAAACATTAAAAACCTTAAAAAGTTTCATTTTACATACAATTAGCACGTTGGCTCTGGAAATGAGCTATAAATAGCATTGTGAAAAATGGTATACATTTATATAGATTATTATATATTATATAGATTTTCCTTTGTCGTCTTCTGATTATGTATCTCAATTCGTTCCTAATTAAGCACATGTTGTCCACAAGGTACCTCTCTCATGTTTTATTCACTACTTTTTTCTACCTTTTGCCATAGTTTTCCTCATTTTCTTTATTTATATCGATTTCACTCATAACGAATATTGGGTAGTTTATTGTTTCATGAAACTTTCTCCTTATATGTCCGTATCATACAAGTTGTCTAGGTATTATAGCGTATATAATGTCGTATGTTAATTCCATTTTATTTAACAACAAAATACTAAAAACTTTGTTTTCAAAACTTACACCAAATTAATTGTATTTTATCACTACAGCTGTTTCGGCAGAGTGCCTTTCTCAAGTCCCAAGTTTCTCGAATCCGTCAATCATCTATTGTATTTCTTATCATGATTTTGAAGCAGCTGTGCTCCATTAGTCCATTTTTGTTGCTTTTTGTCACTGTTTCCCTTTTTTCTTTATTGTCATTATTACGTAGCGCTACAACACTGGGTGAATCTTCGCTAACTACAACTTTTTTCCAAGTTGATAGATTTTCCACGAATCTTCAATGAAATGTTAATTTTCTAAGATATGATTGGATGTTTTCTCTCTATTGTATACTGAGACACCCAAGTGGCATTCTTCTGTGCTAAATTTCTTCCATACCAGTTTTACAAGTTTGACATCTTGGCGGCTATGCATGTGTCCGATCTACCTTAAGCGATTTATTTTCCTGAATAATATCGTTATAAGAGCTTTCTTTATTCAGTATATGTTCTTATTCTATACGGATTTGTAGTGATATAATAATGAGGTTAAAAAATTTTAGAAGAATTATGCTCTGTATTTCTTTAGTGACATTATTATTAACCGTGATTATTGATCTAAGATATTTAAAGTATTCCATACTTTCAAAATTGTAGTTGTTGACTTTATTATTTTATCTAGATGTATTGAATTGCTCTCTTCTCTTGATTCGCTTGTATTTGGTTTTCATTTTGTTGATTTTAAGTAAAACAGTTTTGGTACTCTCTTCACTTTGTTAAAGATGTCGTTTGCGGATGGGAGAGAGTTTCTTATGAGATCAATGTCATTAGCATATGCTAGGAGTGCTTTGTGCCTTGGTCCATTAATGGATTGCATCTTAAATATGCGTTATTTCTATTTTAGTAAGCTGTTCATTAATTTTTTAAATATTTAAATCAAGAATCTGTATTTATTCGACTGTTTTATAATACAGTTTCTTGGCGCCTATTTTAATCTCTGTTTTTTTGACATAGGGAGTTCGGCGGTATGTCCTTAACGTTTCCATAACCAACGTTCGAAAATTTGTCTTACTGTAAAGTGATGACGATTTTACTAGAAAATGTAGTGCTATTTAATAATAATAAAGTTCAAGCTACAATTCCTATATGCATTAACTTGGTACTGATATCTCTGCTCCCCGATCCCAGGTAGCAGTCAGGAAAACAATAAAACTGCTACACCCATGCTTCCTATTATCCAACGATTAGCCGGTCCAGGACTATACGCCTTATTATAGTACTGATATTGCTTCTGCCCCTCATAAGTGAATTTAATATTCAAGGAAGGTTTTGGAAATTTAATAGGATTTTGTATGTTAGAATATTATTTCTCTAAGAAAGTGAAGAATGTCTATTTGCTACCCGGTTTAATCCATAAATTAAATATTAGAATGCTATAGAATAATGCTACAAGCAGCAAAAAAACGGTCAATAGTCAGTAATCAGAAAACTAAATAAATGTTCTTTAACATACAAAAGAAAGGATGTAGAGTAGGGCATAACGTAACACTAAACCCATATAATTTTGAAAGATTGCAGCATTTTGGGTATCGTAGATAACGTTGTCACATAAGAAATAAAATGGAATATTCAGGTAACTAACTGATGTATATATAACCCTCATAACACTTTTAAATCCAGAAGTCTAATACGAATCCCTAAAATCAGGATATATAAAATAGTGATTAAACCAATGCTATTGACTGGATACATGACGAGAACGCTGACAAAACAATGTAAGTAAAACTCAGGTATTAATTAGATCAGTATTATCAGAAAAGCCATCAGAAGTATTGCCAAGAAATGTAGAGCATATAGTGAAATCTAAATATCGTAGAATAAGATATTCAGACAGTATCGAGCGAAAACATTATTGATGAGGAAAGAGAGATCCATCGCTGAGAAAGTGAGAATTTAATTGCCAAAAGCAAAGGGTACTTTGTAATAAAGTACCCGTACTCTAAAGCATAAGCATGTCTTTTCCTACTCTTTAAGTAAGTGATGGATTCGACTGTCACTTGATGGAAATTTATTTTATCTGACAATAAAACAGGTATGCGTTTACATGTTATATCCTGTAACTGAATAAGTTGAAGAGGGGACAACTGTTTGTCTCAAGTTGGTGATTTAGAATTATGGCTGTATTTTTTAATTTGCTGATTTCCCTAAATTTTAATTTTCATAGAATCTAAAAATACCTTAAGGCTTTTATCTTAAATATACTTTTTTAGTAATGAAAATACGTAAACAGAACCTTTAATATACCTGTAACCTTTGATCTCTGGGATAAACCCATCTTCTGAGCAATAGCGTCGATATATTTATTTGAAATTTTGTACACTTATTTTACCCGTTTATGTCCTTATTATCCATATATGAGTTGTCACCGATATGATAAACTCACTTACTTTTCACAAAGAGACTCTTTATTAAGTACGGTGATTACTATACATATCTGATTCGAAATATCGTGGAAAAGTAACAGTATGTAAAATTTAAATTTTTAATGAAAAGTTAAAGATTAGCCATTTATTATGGAGTTCAAAAGAGAAGCCTTTACGAAAATTTAAGTACTAATAAGACCACCGCAATCGGACGTACCCTGGGTAATGAACAATTAATTAATCGGCTAATCACCCGTTCAATATGATTTTTGTCAAATCGGCCCTTTTTAGGACCAACTATTCTAATTATGTCTATAAATATTAAGGGTGCTTAGCACAAATGTGACGTATTTCTAGTGCAGGAAACATATAGAGGGCCAAACCTAGGGCATTTGGTATTAATATGATTCCTGAAAAACACATAATAAATGTAAAAGTGCTATCCCTGCTGGCAAATAAGTAAAGAAAAACTTAAATGAGAGAGGACAAAACCAGTCAGCTGAGGGAACCTTTCAACTATGTTGAGCTTGGATCCACTATCTACCTATATAATGAACAATATTACGGTTACTGACTGAAGATCTGAGCACAAAGCTTATAAAATTTGTACCAAAAACACAACAATTACTGATATCCAAAGTCTGCAGACAAGCAAAGCAAAGACAAAGTTGTTACCTTGCTTAAACCTGCAAAAACTCCAACAACCACAAAAGCTATCGGTCAATATATTTATTTTGTCAGCTATATAAAATACTTCTGCACATAATCCTTAATATAATTTTACCGATAATAGAACATTAACACACCCCGTACCAGTAAATACTAGGACTTTTATTACGTAGACAATACATCTCCTGTTGCACAACCAAAAACTTTTGTTGCTGAAGTGGAAAAAAATCTAAATCATATCTTAAACACAATAAAAAAATAGATACAAGGTTGAATGCTCGAATAAATGAACTTTGATAAAATAAAGGCAGATATCGAGCACAGTTTTATTAATTAAATCTTGCCCAAGTACTTTCGCTCCCTAGAGCATCTTCAGGGGTATCTGAAATAAGCCAAAAAACGTTTTTTTAAAGGAAGAAATTGATTAACCGCGATAAAGACTCGAAGTTATTGGATAATAAAAAATTTTTGTGATTAACGTTTTAGACTTACTTCGTCAATTTTGGGCTATCCAACAATAATTGCAGAATGTCATAAGTGAAGAATATCAATTTGCTATCCGGATTTAATCCATAAATTAAATAATGGGATGCTATAAAATAATGATATTAGCTAAAAAAAAACAAACGATCTAATAGTCAGTAATAAAGCATATAAATGTTCTTTAACATACAAAAGAGATGACGTAGAGAAGGGCATAACGTAACAATAAACCCATATAATTTTAAAGGATTGAAACGTTTTAGATATCGTAGATAACTTTGTAACATAAGAAATAAAAGGGAATATTCAGGTAGCTAACTGATGTATACATAACTCTTATAATACTTTTAAATTCAGAAGTCTAATACGACTCTCTTAAATCAGGATATATAAAACAGTGATTAAACCAGTGCTAATGTGTGGATATGTGACGAGAACGCTGACAAAACAATGTACGTGAAACTCAGGTATTAATTAGATCAGGATTGCTAGAAAAGCCATCAGAAGTATTTTCCGACTTACAAAGGTCCGCGTACTAACCATTAACGAACGGAAATAATGCCAAGGTCAAACACGTATATAAAGACAGCAACGTCGTACAAGAAGCTAAATCTCAATGCTAAAGTTGCGCTGGCTATGTCCAAAGGCTTTATAATAACTGCATTGCCAAGTTAAATTGGGAGGATGCCCCAAGAGAAAAAATGTCCTTAGGACTTCCACAAATGAAGGGGGAAGGTAACATGAGGTCAGATTTAGGAATCATGAGACTATCTACCGACCCATCATATTTATCAACACATGCCTGTTCAACTACCTGCTATCCTACCTATAGTCAATACTCATCTGTTGGGGACTACCAAATCAATTACATGAAATCAAACAAACCAGAATAAAAAAGTTATCCCAGGAAAGGCACTTCAGAAATATTGACATTAATTTTTAAAACATTATTTACGTGGCTTATTAAAATTTAAATTTTTAATGAAAAGTAAAAGATTAGCCATTTGTTATGGGGTTCAAAAAATAACCTTCACGATGTTAATTTTTTGAGATATGATTGAATGTTTTCTCTTCATTGCATACTGAGACGCCCAAGTGGCATTCTTCTATATATATAAACGGAGAAAATCTTAGCCATCTAAGGTTTGCAGATGATATTGTACTAATAGCTGATAGGATAGATGAGGCCAAAGAACTTTTAAATCAGCTCTACCTTTCCTCGCTAGAAGGGGGAATGAAAATAAATAAATCTAAAACCCAGATGATGACAAATCTTGTAGTCAGCGAAGATATATGCGTAGGAACAAGATCCATAGACCAGGTAATGGCCTATAAATACCTAGGTCATGAGATTCGCATAGGAAAAGATAACCAAACCGTTGAGCTTCTCCGTCATATAAGACTGACTTGGGCAGCCTTCGGCAAGCTGAACCATATTTTCAAATCGTCTGATATACCAATATGTCTTAAAAGAAAAACGTTTAATCAGTGTGTTTTGCCAGTGTTAACTTACGGTGCGGAAACGTTGACCATGACAAGGAGAACAGTTCAAAAGCTCCGTGTGTGTCAAAGGGCGATGGAGCGTGCTATGTTGGGCATTTCACTACGAGACAAGATCCCAAATCGCCAGCTACGACAAAGAACCGGAGTGGCTGATGCAGTAGAGAAAGTAGCAACAATGAAATGGAACTGGGCAGGTCACGTGGCTCGAATGACAGATAATAGATGGACAAGCGGATACTGGAATGGAGACCAAGAGATGATGCCTACCGAAGCAGAGGTCGTCCACCAACACGTTGGACTGACGATCTAAAACGTTGTCATAGGAATTGGATGCAAGAGGCACAAGATCGAAATAGATGGAAAATTATGAGGGAGATCTATGTCCAGCAGTGGATAAGCGAAGATTAAATGATGTTAATAATAATAAAGTTCAAGCAACAATTCCTATATGCATTAACTTGGTAATGATATTTCTGCTCCCCGATACCTGGTGCAGTCCCGAAAGCAATAAAACTGCTAGACTCATGCTTCCTATTATCCAACAATTAGCCAGTCCAGAACTATACGCCTTATCTTGGTACTGATATTGCTGCCCCTCATAAGTGAACAGAATATGCAAGGAAGGTTTTGGCAATTTATTAATTTTGTGTGTTAGAATAATATTTCTTCGAGAAAGTGAAGAATATCTATTTGCTATCTGGATTTAATCCATAAATTAGCAGCAAAAAAACGGTCTAATAGTCACTAATAAAAAAATCAAATAAATGTTCTTTAACATACAAAAGAGAGGATGTAGAGTGGGGCATAACGTAACGCCATATCATTTTGAAAGATTGCAGCGTTTTAGATATCGTAGATAACGTTGTCACATAAGAAATAAAAGGGAATATTCAGGTAGCTAATTGATGTATATATAACCCTTATAACACTTTTAAATCCAGAAGTCTAATACGAATCTCTAAAAGCAGGATATATAAAACAGTGATTAAACCAGTGCTAATGTGTGGATATGTGACAAGAACGTATTAATTAGGTCAGGAATCAGGATTGCTAGAAAAGCCATCAGAGGTATTTTCCGACTTACAAAGGTCCGAGTACTAACCAATACGAACGGAACTAATGCCAATGTCAAACACATATATAAAGATAGCAATGTCGTACAAGAAACTCAATCTCAACTCCAACGTTCAGCTAGCTATATCCAAAGGCTCTCTCAATAACTGCATTACCAAGTTAAATTGAGAGAATGCCACGAGACGATGTCTACAAATGAAGGGTGGAGGTAACATATGATCAGATTTAGGAATAATGAGACTACCTACCGACCCATCATATTTATCAACACTTGCTATTCTACCTACAATCAATACTTCTCTGTTGGAAGCTATCAAATCAATTACTTGTAATCAAACGAACTGAGCTTAAAAAAATTATCCCAGGAAAGGCACTTCAGATATATTGACATAAATTTTTAAAACGTCATTTACGTAGCTGAGTTTACAATAGAAATGAGGAGACAAAAAGAAGAAAAGGCAATAGAATCTTGCTGTGTTTTGGCTATGCGATGACGATGATCTTTATATAACATAGAGGGAGATAGAGAGAAGAATGTCTATGTTTAATCTAGAAACCGCTGGTTTTCTCCCTTTCGAATTGGGTATGTATATGTATTACCATAGATAATAAAAGCAAGAGGACTATAATTATGAAACTTTATCTAAAAAGTAAAATCAATAAACAAATTATATATACAAAAAGATTATATAAGTAAATCCCTAATATTTACACAGACTGCTTTACAAAAAGTGAACGGATGAGCATAAAAACACAACTGTTTAAAAACATAATATTATTAGACGAATTGTGGATTCATTTCACGCAAACTACACCGGTTTAGTTAACATACTACAAAATAAATCAGAAGAGTATGCTAAAATATGATACGGCAAAAAAAAGGCAATGACTTTTACAGCTGATTGTCGTATACATATCAATATAACGCAAATATGACGATTTGTCCACAGCATATGAATATTGTCTCGTAATTTTATATGGAAGGCGAAATTCATCACTTGACCAAGCGCCAAAATATGATTTTGAGATATTTGACTTTAAAGTTTTCACTCTATTAAAATTCACTATATGTTACAATTGTCGTAATTTTTTGTTTTAGAATACAGTTTTTTATGTTTCTTATAAGTGCAAAATAGTAATATTAAAGAAAAACAAAAAAAAAAGTCTTTTGGTCGACTTACGATTTTCGCCACATTGTGTAATTGTGTTATACATCAGTAGACCAAGCGACATGGAGGTGGTTTGGTCTAGTGATGAGTAACTAAAATATCACTTTTAGTGAATTATTGGTAGGCCACAAGCTGTTATTTCTTTTTGGGTATGACAAAAATAGTCGTTGTTTTTAAATATTTTATATTACTTAAGAAATTAATCAAAAATATAAAATCTTTTAATGTCGTCTTCTATTGTATTGTTTCTGAAAAGAGAGCAATACAAAGGTTTTGCATCATTTGGTATTAGGTGCGTTAAAGATTGTCGTTAAGCTTAGGCACAAAAAGTGGCTTGCCTGTGGGCCAAAGAGGAATCAAGTGGTTACTTACGGATTGCATTGCAACAGGCCGTCCTTTTCAAAAATCCTTGTAAAGATTTACTTCAACTTCACTAGTGTTAAGATTTCATAAAAATAATGAGTGGTATATCCTTTCTTATTTAAATTTCTCTTGTTTTAAACCAGCCTTACTGTTTTCTATGTCTGACTTACGGTTTGTAATCATAGTTTCTAACTTCTTTGTTCCAACGAATTCTTCTTTTTTCATTCTGTGAACTACTAGTGGTTTCTTTTTACGGGATTTTTTCATCACGTTTATTTAATCATCAACGATATATAAACGTTGTTGAAATTTTAGGGCATTTTCAAAATCTCCAAAATCACTACCATTGGGTAAAAGCTGTGACTACGAAGGAAATAGCGTAATGTAATTTTTTCAATGGTAGGATGAGTTTCCAAAATCGTTTTCAGAATCAAAACTATTTTGATGTTGCGGTTTTGGCCGCCACAAGAGTCTGACCAAAAAATTACCTGTCTTGAAGAAGTAACATTTTCTTCAATATGTTTCTTAAGACAAATGCCTACGTCCTGGGCTCCCCGACCAGCTTCACCTTCTATCCAAATATAACAATGACATTTGTTATCCTTGGCGCTATGGATACCAAGGTTGTAAATACATAATTGACGCTTATAATATACAATATTTATTAGAATTCTCGGAAGGGGAAGAGTTTTTCTTTAAATCAAAACAAAAGGTTTCCACTTCTGGTTGATAGTTATCTTCATGTCTAGCTTTCTTCTAGATTGTGCATTTTCAGCTTCTTCTAAGTGCACATTTTTTCTGTTTTTAACTTGCTTAATTGTTCGTTATCTGCGCAATTTTTAATTTCTAATTCGAAACAATCACATCTACTACAAGTAACTTTTTTCAACTTTTTTTTTGAAGATTAAATCGTGTTGAAAACATTTTTTTGTAAAACGAAAATTTAACAAGGTCATTGTCTGCTTCTTTAATATACAATTCATACATTTTACTTAGTGTTATGTCTTTTGTTAGGTATTCTCTTTCTGTGTTAGCTCTTCTGTAATGTGACTATTATAGAAAAATTTAAGCAATAACTGCCACTACTTCTTTATCTAAACGCCTCAACAAGTTGCCAACGTCACCATTGTTAACAACGTTTATGTACATATGTTGCCAAATATTCGATTTAAAATCATTCAAACGCTCGCAAGAGGCGCTTGGTCTACTAATGCAAAACTAATACACAAAAATTAGTCGCTTGCTCTAGTTATGCAAAATTTAAAATCCAAAATAAAAAGAAAGGCACTTAATCTTTTTTTAAATATATCTGGTTATCCATTACTAACAGGTTAATGGGATTTATTACGTAGATAGTTTATGCTTTTTTCCACCTTCTTCTTTAAGTTCCATCTTCTATCGAAGGTTGGAAATCACCATGGCTATACGGACTCTGTTGACTGCCGCTCTAAAAAATTCTGCACTACTGCTTTCAAACCATTCCCTTAGGTTTTTAAGCCAGGATATTTTTCGTCTATAACTATTCTAATTATGTGTATAAATATTAAGAGTATATCTAGAAATAAAGACACTCCACTTTACATATGCGCTTAACAAAATGCAGGAAGCACATATATGGCCAATCCTATGGTATTTGGTATTAAGCTGATCGCTGAAAATTACATATTAAATGCAGGCAAAGAAGCAAAGAAAAACTTATAATGAAAGAAAACTAAACCAGTCAGCTGAGAGAACCTTTCAACGATGTTGAGCTTGGATCCGCTATCCACGTATATAATGAACAATATTACGGCTCCTGGCTGAGGATCTGAGAACAAAACTAACTCTAAAATTTGAACCAAAAATACAACAATGGCTAATATCCAAAGTCTTTAGACAAGCAAAGCAAAGACAAAGTTGTTGCCTTGCTTAAACCTGGCAAACACTCCAACGACCACAAAAGCTATCGGCCAATATATCTATTTATTTTGTCAGCTATACAAAATACTTCTGCACATGATCCTTAATATAAATCGATAATAGAAGAAAAACTCAAATTAAAAAAAAAGTGGCTATATATGACAGGTTAAATCATATACGTCACAAATACTAAATCTTGCCCAACACAGCTAAGAGAAGTACGAAAAATATCAGGTATGAGGAGTGGTATTTGTTAATCTTAATGCCGCTTACGACACCTTAAATTATAGGGTATTTCTCCAAAATCTATGTAATATCCCCTGAGGTAATAAACTCACTTGTATTATCCGCGTATGCCTACACAACAGAAAATTTTTCGTATCACTCAATAGTAAGAATAGCAGATGGAGAACGTAGAATAACTGTCTCTTTGGGGTCCTGTAATGGCACCTACTCTGTATAACATTTACACAACTTATACCAGTAAATACTAGGACTTTTATTATGTAGACGATACATTATCTATTGTTGCACAGCCAAAAACTTTTGTTGGTGAAGTGGAGAAAAATCTAAATCATACCTTAAATACAACAAAAATAGATTATAACTCAATTTTAAGCCAAACCCCGAAAAAAGTCAGGTGTGCTCCTTCAATGTCCCTAACAGAGACCCTTTCACAAATCTGAATATATACCTGAACCAATAGTATCATGAAATCCTTAAACTCTGGACTTGCTATAAATAGCTTGAAGATAGTTTCTATCACACTTTGTCATTCACAGTACTTTTTTTAAAATCAAATGCCAAACTAGAACCAGAAAATAATATTCTCTGCAAACTTGTCAGCTAAAAATGTGAAGCACATCCTTCCACCCTTAAAACGTAGACGCTTGAACTCTATGCTTCTGCTGCCTAATATACCTTGATAGTATAAGTGACACCAACACATACTTAACACGTAGATTTAGTTATAAATTAGTCAGCCAAATTCAGCAAATATTAAGACTCACATCCATACATAAGCTCTACAATATCGTAGCTATCAATCCACCTAATATCCGAAGATAAGTAGCTAGAGAGCAAAAGAAACAAAGTCCAGATTCGTAACATCCACTCCACGAATATCAGCCCATTTTATGACTAAAATCAAGGAAAAATGGCTATATCAACAAATCTGCAAGATATACAAACAAAAATAAGCTGCTCCTCGCCATCTGATCCCTCGAAAGGAACTTCCTTATGGTAGTTATCTTTCTTAAATCTGCCAGGAGGACTCTGGCCTGCAAACACCTTTTAACTTGTGTGCATGTGGGTACAAGACTTATTACACTTTCTTAGTAAACTTTACCATTCGAATCGCTCTTTTCTGAAGGGACAAGGTTTATTTATGTGAACTAAACATGTAAAGTACAGTCAGTAAGCTATTACTTATAAAGATCATTGCAAATTTGACACTAACTCCACTTATATTGATTACATATTACCCCTAAATAGGAGATAAAACATTCAGAAATATGTAATATTGGTGAAGTTGTATAATTCGTGTTAGATAAATTAATCAGTCTTCCCTTTTTTGTGCACTACTACCCATTTTAACAAAAAATATATATTTTAGCACTTAAATATTTATTTTGAGATAACCTTCTATCCAGAATTATATGTAGTACACAGATAAAAAAATAAAATAATAAAATAGAAGAAATAAAATAATAAAAAGCTGTATATAAGATATCATGAAACAATGGATGAAATAAAAGAAGTTCTTATTAACCGGATTCTCAAATAAAACGTATAAAGACATACTCACGTTAACAAAATACATTAGATAATTTTCGCATATGAAAAAACACATCCAACTTGGTAATGAAATCCTTTTGTATCTATAAATCTATTTTTAGAAAAGCACGTACCTACCAAAAACAGGTATTTGGTAGTACACATATCTGTTACATACTGTAATGCGTATGAATGATAACAAAAGTGGGGAGTCCATATTAACCGTTTAGAATATCCGCTGGAAATAAACAGCTTAATCCCATAGTTGCCAAACTATCAGAGCTTACTTAAACCGATATACTTATGGTTCCAATATACACGGAAAAAGATCTGAACGACCCCTATAATATATACACGTGAACTAAGCGATATACATTCATGATACAGGGGTACTTAGGGGTTCCACAAAATTTTTAAAAATTATGAAACTATACATGTTGACGAATCGACAGAGCCAATATTATGGAATGGTCAAGTGAGCTCCGTATATCGGTGGCCACTTGACCATGGAGCTCACTTGAACCTGAATTTTAACATGGGCGGAGTTCACTTTATGCCGTAGATATATATATATATATATATATATATATATATATATATATATATATATATATATATACATCCTACTATCATTTTCGCATCGATACATTATGCTTTTCCCATCAATTTAGCATCGTCTTGCAAAGTAGCATCTGTATATCGACGCTACTTTACAAGACCTCAATAACTGTTTTCCTGTACTTGTTACAAGAATTTTAACCATCTCATTGATTAGAGTTTTGATACCGTGTTGGTATTTTAAAATATCCATAATTTCAAGTAGCTATATTACCTGTCGTTAGGCAAAAAACAAAGTTATTAACATTTATAAATTACTACAAACATAATATCTTAACGTTTACGGTTTTTTGAAATTATATCAATTATTTATGTATTTAAATTTGGTATTTCTCTACATAAAAAACTTTTTATGGTCTACAACTTTTATTTGAATTATTTTTCTTTAGAATGTATACAAAACGTTTTATAAGCAAAAAATTTTTTTTTGCCTTTTAAGATTGTTTAAAAAAACAAAGCAAAATCAAGTGTACGTCTTTACGAATTTTTCGTCAGCTACCCCTCATACTATTTAGAATTTAAATTTCTGTATAAGATTTTTTTAAACTATTTAGCGAGGTTCAGTGAACTACTTTCTTATGGCATGGTCAAAGTCAAATATTATTTTTTTATGTGATTAAGCCACAATTATTGGTCGTTATTGAGATGAAAATTACATTTTTAATTAACTAATATTTAACGTTTTGATTTCCACTATTATTTTACAATAACTTTGTTTATTGTACAAATTATGTAAACATGTGTATACACATTTTGTACAAAAAATCGTTTTTTGAGAACGATTTCCGGAATGGAAATCAAAATTTCAAACATTAACAGGATCACAACCAATAATTAAGGCCTCAATACCATAAAACCATAATATTTATCTCAAACTATTCATCGATAGCTTCGACTAAACAGGTTGTAAATTGAAATTTATGTAAAATATTCCCCTACACGATTCTCTGGGCAAAAATATCTAGGTTGAATAAATATAACATCTAAACGAAGAAAAAACCCGTTGAGACTGCAACTTGTGAGTAGGTAGTTTCAATGTCGTTCTTTGAACTTGAACCCAAAGCGATCGATATTTAGGTATCTAAAATATTATTTTAAGGATTAATACCGGCAACATCTATTGGCTCTAAAATGATGCCAAATACAGTGATTTTACCGCTCGATGTTAAAACGTAGGTATGACGTAAAAAATTAAATATATAAAAAAAATCGGAATATTGAAAAACCGACAACAGTGCCAAGCCTACAAAGGTGCACTAAACGAACATACACAATTTATAAATAGAAAATAATGATAGCAATTCTTGGTGATGCTAAATTACTGCAACGTGAAAAGAGTTTAATAGGATAGTGGGATGTATATATATATATATATATATATATATATATATATATATATATATATATATATATATATATATATATGAAAATTACTGAGTTCTCGAGTAGAACCGCGTTGAGAATTTAAAACTCGACGTTTCGGCACCCATTTTGGAGCCATTATCAAGAGGGATACGGTTCGGTTCGAGTTCGGGGTCTCAATCTGCCTACTCCCCTCACTCGAAACGTACCAGTATCGTGTTCTATATTGCAAGAACTGTCTCTCGGCACTGAGGTCTCAATCTGCCTACTCCCCAGTGTCGAGTGACAACCGGTCTTACGCTGTGTGGCTGCTTTTATACTCGCTGTATGCGCGGGAACGGTATGCGCTGACGTGGTCTGAACGTGGTTTAAATTCTCAACGCGGTTCTACCCGAGAACTCAGTAATTTTCATTCATCTGACCGCGGAAACTTACCCGAACATACAGGGTGGTCCTTAAGTAATTGTACAAAAAGAAACAGTAGATTCTACACTTTAAAATATTACGATTTAAGCCAAATTGCTTTAACAAAATGTTGATATTAAGAAAGATACAGGGTGTTAAAGTGCAAAATTAAAATTTTATTTTTCGCTATAACTTTCATGTTTCTAAACATTTGTGTATAAAAATTTACAACTGGGTACTTTTAAATATGATAAATTATAATTTGATGCACACTTTAATGTAACTGACAGAGGGCGCCACTTATGCCACATATGTTGTATAAATTTGCACTTAACTTTTTTGCTCTTTAAGTTACCTGTATTTGGGATAAAAAATATTAAAGATACATTATTTTAACAAAAAAAAGATATACTTGTTAATAACTTTAAAACTCAACAGTTTTTGAGATAATCGCATTTTAAAAATCAGCTGCATAATTCTGATCTAAGGCAATTACTCCAGGCAACGAAGAAAAAATAGACGAAAACATTAATACTTCTGAATTTTGGTATAAAATACCTTTAACTAAAGTTAACAGTTAACGAAATATTAAATAAAATAAATACATCAGCAGGATAATTAATAATGGGATTTGACAAAATAACAGAATAATAGGATTTTACATCAAACATTTTACGTTTTATGTTAAATTAGAGTCATAATCAAAACATTTTGTTTACAAACCAAATTAAGAAATAGTGAAACTAAATAACATAACTTTTTGCCAAAGTAAGTGTTCGATATGTCCTCCATTTTCTTTAATTCATTTGTCAATATATTCCATAAAAGATCGTGTCATATTAAATAGCATCATTGGTTCTGAAGAAACTGCTGCAGTATTTATTTCTTCCCATAGTTGGTTGCGAATGTTTATGGCATTCTTATAGACATGTTGTTTTAATGCGCCCCATACACCAAAATCAAGCGGATTAAATTCGGGGCTACGTGGTGGCTATAATGTATAATGGATGAATATATTATTTTGGATACATATCCAAATCTTATGGTATATTATGGAACTACATCTTATTTGTCGCAGAAGTTAAATAATGTATTAAACTTTAATGTATCTCATTCATTGGTTACTTATATACACACGGAATAACCTATCGATGACATTACTTATTTATATGATTACGTTACAGCTTACGAGTAACTATAATTACATCTCGAACAAATGGACTATTATGATTTACTAACGAACTAATATTATGCTGAACTAAATTACCTGTGTATTAACTATATTTATAACAATATTGATTATTAGGACAACGATAATGTTTTTGTAAAAATTTTGGGTCTTTCAGGTTAGATTTGTAGCAAAAGTATTATGAAACAGGACACATATGTGTTATTCAATACCTGTGCTCTAGTTTCTATTTGTCCTCATAAAAATGGGTGAACAATTTACGTAGTGAATAATAAGTATTCTTTTCGGATTTTTTATGAATTAAATAATTATATCAATATCTCACCACAGTGTCAAGGAATATGACTAGCACGACCAATCCAACGTTCAGATAAGTTGTATTTAAGTATGTTCTAACTGCCTTCTCTCTAGAATGTGGTGATGTACCATCTTGCATAAACCACATATTTTGAGTTTTTAGCATTTTGCAATATAGAAAAAGTATACAACTCCATTATAGAAACTTAAGAAGCGATAGCAAAGGGAAATTGTAAACATGATGACGGCCAACGTCTGAATACGGCACCTAAAGAAGAAGATGAAATATATTTTCTCCAATAAGACATTTACCACCCATAACAAAGCATTTTGTGATATTACATTATCATCTTTGAGTTGTTTTAATAAGAATAAACTATAAATTATGCGTATCTACAGGTATTCAGTGCTTTACCGCACAAAATATCAAACTAAGAATTATTGTGCAGCTGACTTATAAAATGCATTTATCTCGAAAACGGTTGAATTTTCAGGTTACTAACAAGTATACCTTTTCTTTGTAAAAATAATGTATCTTTGATATTTTTTAAGATAAATAGAGCTAACTTAAAGAGCAAAAAAGTTAAGAGCAAATTTATGCCAGACATGTGGCATATGTGGCGCCCTCTATTAGTTACAGTAAAGTAAGTATAAAATTTTAATTTATCCTACTTAAAGGCATTCAACTGTAAATTTTTGTCCAAAAACATTTACAAACATAAAAGCTATAGCGAAAAATAAAATTTTAAATTTCCACTTTAACACCCTGTATCTTTCTTAATATCAATATTTTATTAAAGCAAGTTGGCTTAAATCGTAATATTTGAAAGTGCAGAATCTACGGTTTCCATTTGTACAATTACTTAAGGACCACCCTGTATATATATATATATATATATATATATATATATATATATATATATATATATATATATATATATATATATATATATATATATATATATATATATATAAATATATAACTGTTTTGGATGGGTTGGAGTCAATAATAGGGCTATTGGTTAACTATTTTTTTATTCTCGAGCTTTCAATTGTGTTTACAATTATTATCAAGAGCTAAAAAAGACAAAATACTTACAAGGTTGAACTAAAAAGAAAAAACAATTTTTGTTAACTTACCAAATAAAAATTAGTTTGGTAAGTAAAAATCACTGCTTACATGTTCAAAATATTTAATATAAAAATGTTTTGATCTAACAAATGTTTCTCCGAAAATTTCTATAATTTTGAAAACATTTTTTTTTAAATATAAAAATAATTGAATTTATAAATAAGTTCAAATAGCAACCAATTACAAATAGCCTCAATGTCATAAATGCCAACATAAAATTTTTATTTTTGACAATTATATTGCCAAAAGTAAAACTTCGTTTAAACATTCTTTTTTGTTTAGTAACAAAAAGAAGAAGATTTATTCACCCTTGACAGATGTCTGAAAGAATGTGATAGATATATGGAGAATTAAATATGACATTTTACAAGTTTTATATATAAATCATAAAGAAAGAATATAATTATAAATTTTACTTAAATTTTGAATTTCAGATCTTTTGTTTAAACTCTTATCATTTTTGCTAATACAAACCATTTCCAAAAAAGTCCTTTTAAATTTATTACTTTCACTACATAAAATTTTAATGTTATCAAAATCCATAATATGGTCTTTATCGATTACATGTTCTGCCAAAGCACAAGATGGTTTTTTAATTCTGCAATCACTTTTGTGAGAAATAATGCGATTTGAAAGATTTCTTCCGGTCTCACCAACATATTCAGCCTCACACTAAGTACAACTAATGCTGTATACTAAATTCGTTTTTTCAAATTTGTCTATAGGATATTTAGTTTTAGAATATAAAGATGAAATAGTTTTGATGTTCTTTGTTGCTATTTTTATATTGTCAATAACCTTTAGTGTTTGTATTAATGGTTCCCTCCAGTGAGAGAATCACGGGTCCATGTTACTGGTCTGTTGGCCAACGTCGCTTTAGTCTTCTGATAACTCGATGTTGAGGTATTGCGGAAATTAATGGATTGGAGTGTGTGTTCACTTTTTGAATGTATTGTAATTTCTTTTGCTGGTATACTTCTTTCACTGTTGAGATATTGAGATCCTCATAGATTCTTTAGTTGGTTACGTACCAGGGAGCATCAACAATTGCTCTTAAGATTTTTAATTGGCATCTTTCCATAAAAGCAATATTAGATTTACTACTACAGCCCCATAGCTCTATGCCATATGTCCATATTGGTTTGATAACTGTTTTATAAATTAGAATTTTATTATTTATTGACAGCTTGGAGTTTTTTCCAATTAACCAATTGATTTCTGTTTATCTTAGTTGTATTTGTTTTCTTTTTTTGGTGATGTGTTCTTTCCAACACAGGGTTTGGTACAGGTGTAGCCCTAGGTATTTGGTTGTTTTAGTCCTGGGTATTTCCTCATTGTTGATATATATTGGTGGTGGTGTTTCTCGTCGTAAAGTAAAAGTTACGTGGGTTGACTTGTTTTCATTTATTTTTATTTTCCATTGTTTTAGCCAGTTTTCAAGATCATACAAATAGTCTTGGAGTTGTTGTGTAGCTATGTTAATGTGTTTGTGACTTGTAAGTGCTACTGTGTCATCTGCAAATGTGCCAATTGTTACGTTATGTGATGTTGGTAGATCAGACGTATATAATCAATATAATAAAGGTCCCAGGATGCTTCCCTGTGGAATTCCCGCCTTAATGGGATGCGTTTTGGATATTTCTCCATTTACTTTTGTTCTAAACTGTCGGTTTTCCAAGTATGATGTAAGTATTCGAAAGAATGGTGGTAATATTTGTTTAATTTTATAAAGAAGTCCTTAATGCCAAACCTTATCAAAAGCTTGACGTACATCTAGTGATACTATCGGGCAATATTCCTTTTCTTCTGATGCGGTATTGATTTTATCGGTTATTCGGTGGCATTGCTGGATAGTTGAGTGTTCTCGTCGAAATCCAAACTAATAATTTGGTATCCAATCTGCGCCTGTAAAGTCTGGATCTATTCTTTTTATTAAAAGTTTTTCTAGTAATTTGGAGATTGTTGATAACAGACTGATAAGTTGATAGGATGAGACTTCACTTGGATCCTTTTCTGGTTTTGGGAATAATAGTATTTCTGCAATTTTTAGATTGTTAGGCCAATAATTACATCTTAATGTTGCGTTAAATATATATGTAAGGATTACTATACCCTTTTTTTGGTAATTCTTTTAGCATTTTTGGTGTTATTAGGTCAATTCCTGGTAACTTTTTGATATTCAGTCTTAAGATTTTTTCTTTAACTTCTTTGGGTGTTGTTAATTTTATTGGATTTACTGATGGTTGTTCTGAGTTTAAATAATTAATAATTTCTTGATCTTCTTCATTGTTGTGTGGTTGGAATACTGTTGCTAAATGTTCAGCAAATAATTCTGATTTTTCTTTATCGCTTCTTGCCCATTGGTTCTGTGTGTCTGTAGTTTTTCTTACTGGTGGGGATATTGCTTGAGGTTTTAAGAATGATTTGATTGGTTTCCATATTGAATGGTCGTATCTATTAAGTTGTGTTACATATTTTTTGACTGACCATTCTCTTGCAATTTTTAGTTGTGTTTTTAATTTATTGGTTAAGCGATTGTAAAACGTTTTATCCGCTGGGTTCCGACTTTGTTGCCATTTGGCTCTTGCTCTTCTTTTTTCAGCAATGAGGTTTTTAATTTCGTATGGAATATTTATTCTTTTCTCAATTTTATTTTTATCTGCATCGTTCGGTGTCGCTTCTTTTGCAGCGTTTTGCAATAAAGTTATAAGGTTGTTTGTAGCTGCTTCTATTTCTGAAGGGCTTTTTAGTCTTACATTTAGTTTAATGTTTTCATCCAGTATTTTTCGGTAAAGGTTCCAATCTGTTCTAGGTCCATGCAGTTTTGGAGTAGGTTGTTTGTTAATAACGCATGTGCTAATTGTTGCAATAATTGGTGAATGATCTGAAGATAGATCATAACTTGGAACTATGTCCATTAAGGTGTTAGATATTCCTTTTATGATGCAAAAATCTTAGAGGTCTGGTCTTTTTTTGGGGTCCGTTGGCCAGTACGTTGATGTTCCTGTTGATAAATATGAGTATTTATTTTCTTGCAATAAGCTATAGAGCTGTCTTCCCTTTGTTGTTATTAATCTTGATCCCCAGTAAGTGTGTTTACTATTAAAGTCACCAGCTGCGATAAATTTTGGACCTAGAGTATTGAAGAAGGATCCGAAATTGTTTTTTTTTAATATTGTGCTTTGGAGGGCAATATACTGCTGCTATTGTTATTTCGTAAGGTAATGAGCACACTTTAATTACTGTAGCTTGGATACAGTCTGTTATATAACTTTCCATCATGAAATGTTTAATTGATTGTTTGATCAAGATTGCTGTACCTCCATGGGCTGTCTTGTCTGGGTGGTTAGTATGGTACGTTAGATAATGAGGTATTTTAAAATACGATTTGTCTGTAAAATGTGTCTCACTTATTAATAATATATCTATAAAATTTTGTTGTAGAAATATTATCACCTCGTCCTTATGATTCAGCAGCCATTGGCGTTCCATTCAGCTATTCGTAAAAAGAATTTTATTTGCATACGAGTTTACTTAGCATTTTTATTACCATGCTGTTTTGTTACAAGATTTGATTAAACATGGCTTTGAATTCTTCTAAAAACTTCATAAGAATAGTGTTTGAATCTTGGTTATCTGAAGGAGCAGCAGGAGGTTGTCTATTACTCGCTGCATTAGCATAGCTTACATTTGGTCTTACTGTATTGGGTATAAAGTTTCTGTTACGTGCTTGCGACATATTTTGGTGATGATTATATGTAGTTTGTGCTATATTTTTATTTCTATTTAAACTACGATAATATTCGCATTCTTTATAGTTAGCTGGGTGATCTCCTCCACATAAAGCAAACGTAGCTGGTGTGTTCTTGTTCTTTTTACAGCTGTTTGTACTGTGCTGCCCTCCACATTTCACACAGACATATGGTCTATTGCAATATGTTTTTGAATGGCCATATAATTGACATCTCATACATTGGATGATATTTTTGTTTTTGATGGGTGGCTCAATTTGTATATTGCAGTGTTGTAATTTCTGAATTTTATAAATATCTTGGTTATTGTCTGATGGTTCAAGGTCAACAAAGAACATATTTACCGGCTCTTTTGTAATCCTATGTTTAGCATTAATGATGTTTCTTACCTTATGACCCAGTTTTGTCAGTTCTTCTTTGATATCTTTTGTGGCATGTGAATAGTGAAGGTATTTAATTACGACTCTATAGGCCCTTTCTTCCTTTGGTTGATATGTGTGATGAATAATGTTGTTCTCTCTCATATATCTTGATAATTTTCTGTATATTTCTGGATCGCTACAAATTATTTTGACTGTATTATTTGCCATAGTCCTGGTTTCGTATTGTTCAGCTTCAGCTATTTCTGTAAATTGTTTCCTCATTTCTGGGAAGTCGCTTACACCGTAAACAAATATTGGTGGTGGTTTAGGTTTTCTTGGCGCTGTTTCATTTTGATTGGTTTCATTTTCTTGGGTATTCGTTAGTGTATTATATTTGTTCGATAGTGTAATGGCATCATCTTCTTTGTCTGTTTTTACATTTGATCTGATTTTTCTGCGTTTTGTAGTTTTAACTACTTGCCATGAGTTTTTTGTTGACACATTTGCACTTTCTGGTTCGTCATCGCTTGTTGATGACATTCTGTAGTATTGATGGCTATTTCTGTTATTTATATTGCTGTTGTGTGGCGCGTTTTGTTGATTTATATATTGTTCTTGATTGGGCGGAAATATCATATTCGTCGAAGAATTGGTGGTTGGTTGATTTATTTGCATATTGTACATACCTGGTGTTTGTGATGAGATTTGTGGATAACCCTGTATATTGTTGATTTTTGATTGACCCTGTGTGTTGTTTGGAATCTGCATTTGTGGGTAACAATTCATTTGGTTTGATGGATACTGGATTGGTAATGGCTGGCTGTTTACATTTTGCATTTGTTGGCTAACTATGTAGTTGTCGAATCCTGGTCCATTCCCAGTTGGAAACATTATAATTAAATTACTGAATTGTTTTTAAATTTAATTTGATGAGTTTATTGTTTTTAAGTCTATTACTAATTGATTGCTTTTTAATCACTCAACATTTACTTATCTGTTCAATTCGATAAAACCGGTCGCACGTTGATAACGGAGAACCACCTAACGTCAGCTCGGTTTGTAGTATCGATGTGAACTACTTTCAACCATACAAAGAATAAAAATTTTCGAATACATAAAAGCTGTTGGATTAATAGTACAGCCCAAAAATGTTGTTTGGGCATCCAAAATAGCAAACAACCGCATCTGCATCTACCTCTCCTCTAAATATATAGTTGATCAATTTCTTAGCTCCCACAAATATATAAATATTGATGGTAACCAGATTGAAGTAAGAAGACTTATAACCCCTGCCCAGAGACTCATCATATCTAATGTATGTCCTACTATACCTAATAGCATAATTAAAGAGCACTTAAAAACTATGGGTATAAAATCCGCCTCCAACATGACGTTTCTACGAGTAGGTATGCAAGACTCAGAATACAGCCACGTACTCAGCTTTAGGAGGCAAATGTTCATAAGTCCTTTAGAAAATGCATCAATTCCTGACTAATTTCTAATCTCATTCGACAATACATCATATCGACTATACATTTCCATAGATGTTCTAAACTGCTCCAGATGCAAGATTGTCGGACATCACGATTCTGACTGTCCTTCTTTATCATCATCAAGTAACTCAATTAATCAAATGGAAACTGACCATCACGTGAATATACATAACTCTACCAATGAAAAATATAATCAGCTACAAGATCAACCACAAAACCAATACCAAGAAGATACCGAAACATTAATGGAACCAGAACCCAATACCATACAAAATCACGTATCAGCTACAAAGGACCAAACCACTTCCTCACAAACAAACAATGAATTACAAATCTTGAATCAACCAAAAATATTCCAAGATAATTCCTTAGTAATTGAAAGCGATAGAAAAACCACTGAAATTACTCCTGCAACTAAAAGACAAATATCCTCTTCTGAAATTCTTGAAAATGACCTACTTCCTCCCGATACTCAAAAACCTAAGAAAAAGCCTAAAACCCAAGAAGATATTCCAATTATTCTAAATCAAATTAAAGAAAAAATTAAAAATAGAAACCCTTCCTTTACACTTACTTTTCATGAAATATGTGATTTTCTGGCAAACTCCCTTCACTCAAAACATCCTGAACGCATTGTTAAAAATTATTCAAATGCAAGCCAAGAAATAAAAGAAATTTTAAACTTTATATATTCTCAAATACAAAATAAAACTTTAAAAAACAATACCACCAGATTGAAGAAGAAACTGCTTCTCAACAGTTCTTCTTCTACTGACGAAACTGACTAAGAATCAAGTTCTCAACAATATATAGTTAACACATAAAGAGTTAATGGCTAGCACATTCATATTATAGTGGAACCCCAACGGTTACTTTACACATATAGAATCCATTAAGCTTCTTATACACGAATATCTTCCTTTAGTCATATGCCTAGAAGAGACCCATTTAATTGTTGAGTGTCCAGTGTACCAGAACGAAAAAATCGCGTGTGCCCTTAGTGATAATTAAAAAAGTATACTAACGTCAAATTTACAGTTTTTATTAAGTTATCTTAAAATGACTAAACTATATACCAGATTGTAAAAAATATTTTTTTATGTAACAATATGCATCTTGCTGTTTGTGTATGTCCCCCCGCTTATAACCCTTAGTGGTTGATGCGGGTATATTTGTTTAAATAAAAAAACAAAAAAAAACATTTGGAACAAATTCATTAAATTTAGTGGCTTTGTTCATTAGAAAATGGGGCCCATGCCACCATAATGTATTGTCTACCAGCAGGGCCGTTGTGGTACCGCGAGACAGAATATCTGCTGGGTTATTTTTAGAACCTACGTGATTCCATAAATAAGTTCGCGTTAACTCCTGTATTTGAGTTATACGGTTTGCTACGAAGATTGACCAACGAGAAGGATGAGAATTTATCCACGCGAGTACAATTTGGGAGTCTGTCCACAGCCTAACCGAAGCTATGGAAGAAACCTTTGGTGAAATAATGAGAACGATATTTGAAATCAGGGTAGAAAACAAGACAGCCCCTAATAATTCAAGCCTGGGTAGGGAAATGGTTTTTAGCGGAGCTACAAGGCTCTTTGAAGTGATTAAGTTGCACGAAACGGCTCCATTTTTATGTAAAACCCGTAAATAGATACAAGCACTATATGCCTTCATGCTTGCATCGCAGAAACCATAGATTTCAATTCGAAAAATATTAAGCGGATTGAGCAGAGGTCTTGAGATTGTAAGTTTTGCAAGATCAGGAATGTGATCTAAAAAATTCAACCATTCTGATGATGTTTCTCCTGTGAGTTTGTCATTCCAAATTAAGTTGCTTATCCATATTTTTTGCATTAACAACTTTGCAGATAGAGTAATCGGATTTATTAGACCTAGAGAATATGTCAGACTGAGAATTCCAACATATTCCAAAAACTTTATTTAACGAATTACCGCGTTTTATTACATAATTAGATTTTTGAGATTCAGAGGAAATAGAATCGAGAAACTCGGAAGAATTAGAACTCCATTTATGGAGTAGTATTCCAGCTGAATTTAAACTCGTAGAAAATTGCTTATAAGTCTTGTACAAAGTGTTGATATCATTTGCACCATCTAAAATATCTACATAACAAGAATTTTCTAGAGATTCAGCAGCTAATGCCGATAATGCTAATGAATTTGTGCCGTAGGTCACGGTCTGAAGTTCCAGACATTTTAATTCTTCTTGCGGGGAATTGCGCCACAGAATGTTTAATAGAAATGTTTGTTTCGGGTTAATTCCTATTTGCCTAAACATTTTTTCGATGTCTGCGATGAGAGTATATTTGTAGAGTCTAAAGCGAATTAGAATTTCGCACAAATCAGGTTGTACAGTATAACCTTTGAGCATAATATCGTTGAGAGACATTTAAGGTTGATTTCATTGATCCATCAAATACAACCCTGAGTCGAGTAGTTAAGCTATCATGCTTGAAAACACAATGATGTGGGAGAAAAAACTTATGTTCGGACGATTCATTAATCTTAGAAAGAGGAACGTATTTACAATGACCTAAAGAGATATATTCTGATATGAATTCAGTGTACTGATGCCGTAATTCAATATTGAAGCCTATTGAGCCTTTTTTCAATATTGAAAAAACGTCTTTTTGCCAAATGAAATGATTCACCTAATTTCTGATATTCATTAGGGATCTTCAGAGGTAGGTCTACTTGAAATCTGTCACTAGGAAGAATTGTAAGCGAGGATTTGAATATGTCCTCAGTTCGCTGTTCTGAGGGAGTTAATGTTTTTACATGAATAGCAGTGAGTGGTTTAGTCTCTTCTATTTCCCAAAATTTCTTTAAAAGAAAATCAAGATTAACAGTTTGTGCTTGTAATGAAATATTTGAATAATGTGAGTGAGCATTGTTCGTTGAAGGAGTTGCGTTTGATCCTAACATTGCATAACGAGCGTATGGAATATTTCCACCTACAATATAACTCAAATGAGTGTTTTGAAGAATAGGAAGGTTGGGGCCTAATTTTATTAAGCCATAAGTAACTAGGTCGAAATAAATATCAGCTCCTAAAAGTTTTACATTTTTTAGTATTTTTAATAAATTTAAATCCAGAGCGACTTGTGGATGCTGGCACGTAATGCTTTCAGGACAGCATAGGACAGATTAAAGTTTTTACCAGGAGATGTGTTTGAATAGATTTTAAGGTCTACCATCTTGTTTGAAACAGAAGAAGTTTGAGCTATACCTGATATTTAAAGATTTCTTGTATAGGGTGAATAACAAATTCTTTTGGCTAACCTGTCTGTTATGAACGAAACTTGGCTACCAGAGTTTGTTAAACAACGAACAGAGATGGGATTATTTTGAACATCGTAAACAGTTACCAAAGCAGTTGCGAGTAAAATTTGTAGATTGTTCGAATTTAATTCGAATTCGAGACAAATTTAAAAATTGTTGGCAAGAGTATACTTTGTGTGAGTTATAGACCAGGGAAATAAGCAAAAAAAGTACCCTGTTTTTGACACTCGTCCGGCCAGGCAAACGACAGTTGATTTGAGTAGTATGGACCTCTGTTACAAAAACCTATATGTTTCCTGCAGTCGATTTTTGGACTTAATTAGTTATTAACAAATTAAGGTCAAAAAACGGAAAATTTTTGCTGTTTTCGTCTATCGACAAAAAGTGGAGCATTTTAAACAAATTTTACAACATAGTAAACTTTTGAGTTATATAAAAACCTTCAAAATGGCGTTTTCTAAATGTTTCTATCCTTATTTGTTGCTTAGGAAATTACAAAATAGGTCAAAAATTTCGGTTTTTTTATAAATGTTAATAACTTTCTTAAAAATAAACTTATAACATTCATATTTTATGAAATGCTGTGTCTTGGAGTGCTTAAAATATTGTTAAAATTTCAAAGTGATCGGTCAAAAAGTTTAAAAGTTATTTTATTTGTTTATCCCAAATTAATTTTTTTTGCAATAATATAAGTCAGAAAATTATATAGTTTTAGTAATTATAATGACAGTTTCTGGAAGAACAAGACTTGTTCTATTATTAACATTAAAAAAGATATTAAGAAAATTAATTTTAAATATTGCAAAATAATTTTGCAAAACATGTCGATTTTTTGCTTATAAACAATTAGAATAACTTTTTAACCATTGCCTGTAAGAATATTGTTTTTTTTTATTTAAAAACCTAAATTTTTTTACAAATTTAAAAGAAAAAAAATTTGTCCTAAAATAATTTGGGACAATGTTAGCCTCTTTTTTTATTTAATTCATAGCAGCTTTGTTTATAACAATTAAGATATCTGTTGTTGTAAAAATTACAAAAAAAAGTTATTAACAAAAATTATAGGCAGCTTTAAACTCCATATTTTATAAATAGTTAAAATCGTACATTGTGTTCCATAAGATGGTGGCAGACCAAACTTATGTTTTTTTAAATGGAACACCCTGTATTTTATTTTAAATTTAAAATCTGCTTCACTTCCACATCACAACAATGTAAAGTTTTATTATGTTATACCGGGGATTTAAAAAGTTATAACCAATATAACCTGAAAATCGTATTAAGTTTAACTCCCTGTATAATTAAAAAGGAGTATAGTAACATTGATCTATTGCAACCGTAGTTTTTTAAAAATTTTAAAACATATTCGTTTTTATAATATTCGTTAAATCAAATACAGGGTAAGTCAAAATGCAAGTACATTATTTTCTTGGTAATTTTAAATAGAACATCCTGTATTTTATATCATTATCGAAAAGTAATAATATCGTACTTCAAATTTTATAAAGTACCTAAAGTTAATAGTTTTCTAGATATTTTTATTTTTCCATCAAAGTACTAATTTGGTAGATATAGATGAGTTTAAAATGATATTCCCAATATTACTGAGTTGCATTCTTGGGACGACTTTATTGTAGGATAGTTCATTCGATAACATGAAATTAACTTAAAAAAGAATAATAATAAAATAATAAAGAATAGCCATTAGAAAAATTATTTTAATTAATATTTCCAAAGCAATACTATTTTTAGAAACAATTGACTACGACAATTTGTTGTTTTCATAAAATCTATTATAAATAAATTATTTTCAATTTTATTAAAGAGGTATAAATTAATTATAAATATTTATGTTTTTAAATAGACACTAACGGTGAAATTCTACATGATAAAAACTCAGTTCTTAACAGATGGGCAGAACATTTCAGCGAACATCTAAATATAAATGATATTGAAGGAGAGTACAATATAGAAAATGAACAAAATATACAACGTCAACTACACAGTCAAGACCCAACAAGAAGAGAAGTGTCAGATGCGATCCTAAAACTCAAAGACAATAAAGCCCCAGGAATCGATGACATCTGTTCGGAAATGTATAAAAATGGTGGTGATCAACTTTTTGCAGCAATCCATAAACTAATAGTACTTATATGGCAGAATGAATAGGTACCAGAAGAGTGGCTGAAGGGAATAATATGTCCATTGCATAAAAAGGGGGATCAACTGGAGTGTAAGAATTATAGAGGCATTACTCTGTTAGCATCTGCGTATAAGATCTTCGGCAATGTATTATCTGAAAGACTTAAACATTTTACAAAGGATATTGTTGGTCAATATCAATGCGGATTTACTGCTGGAAAGTCAACTACACATCAAATTCAAGCACATAGGCAGATTCTAGAAAAGTCCCTAGAATATAACATAGAAACACACCATCTCTTCATTGACTTCAAAGCAGCCTATGACAGTGTGAAAAGAACTGCATTATATAATGCAATGATAGACTTTGGGATCCCACCTAAGTTAGTTAAGTTGACCCACTTAACAATGCAAAACGTAAGCTCATGCGTTAGAATTGAAGGAGAAAACTCTACGTTCTTTGACATTAATAATGGTCTAAGACAGGGAGACGCGTTGGCGTGTCTGCTCTTTAATATTGCCTTGGAAAAGGCAATCAGACAATTAAATATTAGAATGAATGGAACTATTTTTAATAGATCGACGCAAATTCTCGCATTCGCTGACGATATAGTTATAGTGGGCAGAAGTATGAGAGACATGGTGCAGTGTTTTACAAGGCTTGCGGTCGCAGCAAGTGAATTAGGACTTGTGGTAAACGAGGAAAAAACCAAATATATGTTGGTTTCTAAAAACCCTCGAAATATCCAACAAAAAATTCAAATTAACAACCATACCTTTGAGCAAGTCAACGAATTTACATATCTTGGATCGCTAGTAAACGCAACAAAAACGACAAGCGACGAAATAAAAAGACGCATAGCAATAGCAAACAGAACTGTTCACGGCCTCCAGAGACATTTAAAAAATAAAAATATAAAACGTGCACTAAAGCTTAATATATACAGGACCTTAATAAGACCAGTTTTGATATATGGGGCTGAAACGTGGATCTTATCTCAAAATGATAAAAGACTTCTTGGTATTTTTGAGAGAAAAATTCTTAGAAAGATTTTTGGGGCCGTAAATGAAAATGGGCTATGGCGTCGAAGATACAACTTTGAACTGTATCAGTTATACACCGATAAAGATATTGTGAAATTCGTTAAAGTGCAGAGACTTAGATGGGCTGGACACATTGCTAGGATGTCAGATCACGAATACACGAAGAGATTAACATTTTCACAACCAGAGGGCACAAGAAGCAGAGGACGACCACGAATGAGATGGATTGATGATGTGGAAGAAGACCTACAGATTCTAGGGGTTAGAAGATGGAGGGAAGTTGCCAGGAATTGACAGGAGTGGCGACTTCTTTGTGAGCAGGCCAAGATCCACAACGGATTGTCGAGCCACTTATGATGATGATGATGTTTTTAAATTAAAATTATCTCAAATATTACAATAAAAATAAAAAAAAAGTTTATTTAACAATTTGTTTATTGAAATAATGCATATTCGTAATGTACGCAAACAGTACATACAAATTAAAAAAAGGAACGTCGAAATCCATAAATAAGAACCAGAGACACAGATAATAGCTCCTTTCCCCCTCCCTTCGGCTCCCGTGAGTTTCGAAGCCAGCCGATTTTAAGGACCACATTTTGAAGCTTTGTGGACGATTTTATTGAAGGGCAATCTTTTTAGAATTTGGTACGTTAAAACTATAAAGTATGGTCTTTTAAATAACGCTAATTAGATTTATTAATTGTTATAAACAAAGCTGCTATGAATAAAATAAAAAAAGAGGCTAACTTTGTCGCAAATTATTTTAGGACAAAATTTTTTTTTTTAATTTGTGAAATAATTCAGGCTTCTTAAATATAAAAAAATAATATTTTTGCAGACAATGGTTAAAAAGTTATTCTAATTGTTTATAAGCAAAAAAGCGACATGTTCTTGCCAAATTATTTTGCAATATTTAAAATTAATTTTCTGAATTTTTTTTTAATGTTGATAATAGAACAAGTCTTCTTCTTCCAGAAACTATCATTACAATTGCTAAAACTATATAATTTTCTGACTTATATTGTTGCAAAAAAAATTAATTTGGGATAACAAATAAAATAACTTTTAAACTATTTGACTTATTACTTTGAAATTTCGACCATATTTTAAGCACTCGAAGGCACAGCATTCCATGAAATATATATGTTATAAGTTTATTTTCAAAAAAGTTATTAACATTTATAAAAAACCGAACATTTTGACTTATTTTGCAACTTTCCAAGCAACAAATAAGGATAGAAACATTTAGAAAACGCCATTTTGAAGGTTTTTATATGACTTATAAGTTTCTTCTCTTCTAAAATTCGTTTAAAATGCTTCACTTTTTGCTGATGGACGAAAAAAGCAAAAATTTTCCGTTTTTTGACCTTAATTTGTTAATAACTAATTAAGTTCAAAAAATCGACTGCAGGAAACATATAGGTTTTTGTTACAGAGGTCCATACTACTCAAAACAACTGTCGTTTGCCTGGCCGGACGAGTGTCATGAAAAAATGCTTATTTCCCTGGGCTATTAGAATTGCATACGAAACATTTAAAAGGTGTATCCCTATTATTTACAGTAGTATGAAGAGACGGTTTTGATTTATAAACTGTTTTTTCTTCAAAGATCAAATTTTCCAATATCTTACATTTCTTTTCAATGAAATTTAAAAACTCATATATTGTAGGAAGTTCGTTGAAATCTCTTTCGGATTCAAAGGATCGTTTCATATTAAAGTCTAATTTTTGTGTGAATATGTGAATTAAAATTAAATCTGTAAGATTGTTGGAGATATTTAAATTATTTAGCGCACTTAAATTCTTTTTAATGTGAGTTAAGAATTCTTGCAAGTTTTGAGCAGTATTTATTGCTAATGAAGGAACGTTCAAAAGTTGTTTTAAATACGTGTTAATTATTAAACATTTGTTTTTAAATCTATTCTTAAGTGACGTGTATCGAGAGCAACGGAAAAATTTGAGCCTACAACTTTCAAATTTTCAATTGGTTGTAAAGGCTCGTTCTTGAGAATTGATTTTAAGTAAATTAGTTTTTCAATATCTGAAAAATTTGAATCATTTACGATAAGTTTTGTAAACATCTCGATGAAACTAGGCCAATTTGCTATATTTCCATCGAAATGTGGAATTTTTATTTCCGGTAGGCGGATATGATGGTTATTTTAATGATTTTGTTGAGCTGAGGTGCTCACAACAGAGTTTACTGAAATTTTATCGATTTTATCCTTTAGAGCTGATTCTAAGGTTAAAAATCTGTCTTCTACATCTGCCATGTCAACAGCAAATGCATCATCTATTGTTTCTAATTCATTTTGAACCTCGAGATATTTGTCAAAACCTTTTGATAAATAGTCTTTTTTAGAAATCAGTTCATTTTTTGAAATATTAATTTTTTCATTTTCTTTAAACCAATTCTCCAATCTAGTTCTCGAAGCTTTACTTCGACCTCTTGCCTTAACAAGGTAATCTTTTACTTTAACAAGATCATCAACCGTTTTATTCATGACTAGCTGAGTGAATTAGATAAAAATATGATGAGCGAGAAGTATGCGAAACAATTTGATCTTTAAATTAAAAAACAGAAGAATAGTAATAAACACAGAGAGATAGCGAAAATTTGAGAATTCCCACTAAAATTCGAAAATATGATAATGTCCAATAATTATAAAAAGAATAGCGAAATAACGAAAATGTCCAAAAACAGTTTATAGTATGCATTTCACAAATGTTACTAAAATTAAAAAACTTACAGCTTGTTGTGAGTGTGATGCTAGGCGTTAAATCAGCTACCAGGATGAAGGAGTCTGGAGGCGTTCTACTGGAAGACCCTGAAGATGCTGCGTTGATGTTGATGCTAACTTGAAGGTGAGACATGCGAAGATCTCTAATTTGAAGTTGAAATGTGAAGATACCCGGTTCGAAGGAACATGAGCGAAGATGCAGGTGTGTTTGTCCTTACACCTTGTCCTGATGCCATTGTTTCGCCAACCAGTCATAGGTCGCTGGTTTTTTCCTTGGGGAACAAGTTTTGTCATTAGGGAAATATGTTTACTTTACTTCTTTGAAGGACCACCCAGGAAACTAGGACAAATGAAAGTTTCGAAAAGAACGTTTTAACAAGTCTATTAAAACAATTACAACAACGAATTTTGGACGCCGATAACTTGCTGCCGCCAATAGCTGATTTATGAAACTATAAAACTAGATAACTTGTCGGTGATACAATATTGATACGAACTGAGTAAAACCTATTAATATACCGACGGTGCTAAACCTTCTGAGTTGCGGCTAGCGCGGACAAGAGCCTATAGCTCATTTAATGCTAGATTCGAACTAATCGATTCGATCACGATGGCAGGTGGTTCGAGCAGTGAACCTCCTGACAAATGTAAATTTTGTGCTAAATTTACTTCAACAAATGACATTAAATGTTTGGGTAATACCTGTGATGTTGTTCTGTACGTCAAATGTTTTGATGCAATTTCGGAAGTTGTATTTGTCGATAAAAACTCGTTCTATTGTCGTAACTGTTCGGTTAATAAAGGACATTGTTCTGCTCCAATGTGTGATAAGTTATCATGTGAAAAAGTTGTGTTGGAGAAGGAGATTGAATGTCTGTCACGAGAAAGGGAAGTTTTAAATAAGTACGTTGCTGAATTGGAATACACAAATAAACTGCTTAAATCAAAAACGACGGTAAGTGACGATTTTCAAGCACAACCTTCTAATTCTACCAGCTTATTTTTGCCAATTAGTGATAGGCCAGTAAAAAGTTACTCGGGTGCCTTGAAAGTAAATAAAACTGACTGTGATTCTGTTTTGCTTGTAAGGTCAACGAACCAAAATATTGCTAAGGTTCAGGTAGATAGCGATATTAAATCGAAAATTAATCTTTCTTCTACAAAAGCTACTGTTGATAGTACTAAGTTGAAAAAAAAAATGGAGTTTTAATTAACTGTAACAACGAAATGTCTTTAGAAAAATTAAAAGAGTGCCTTACCAAACAACTAGGAAATACTTATTCTGTTACTAAACCAAAAAAGTTAAATCCGAAATTAATGATTCGTGGCGTAAATGCTGCCTCTCTGTAAAAAACAAGTTTTTTGCAAGACCCTATTACTTTAAATGATCTCAACGTAAATAAAGATGATATAAAAATGGTAACAAAAGTTAAGTTTAAGGAGCGTTTCAACGTCGTGATGGAGGTTTCACCAGCTTTATACAAAGTGGTAATAGAAAGAGGTTTCCTGTATATAGGCTGGCTGAAATGTTATGTTAGTGAACACATTAATATTGTAAAATGTTTTAAATGTTGCAAAGCTGGTCACCAGAAAAAAGATTGTCTTAGTAATTTAATATGTCCGAAATGTTCTAAATCTCATGAAATTAAAGATTGTACCGGTCAGACTATGTGCTGTAATAATTGTAAAACGTTAAACTTAAGATACAAACTAAATTTAGATACAGTTCATATTGCAAACAGTTCAGTTCGTGGTTATTTATTAGGGAAAATTGAGCAACTTAAAACTAGAATTCAGTATGTCTAACAAAAAGCTAAATTTAGCTCATTTTAATACACGTTCTTTGTTTCCAAAATTTAACGTTTTCTTAGATCTGGTAAATGATCACAGCTTTGATATTGTTTGCCTGTCCGAAACTTGGTTGAAGTCGGATATCTCAGATCAGAGTGTATACATTTCGGGTTTTAAAATAATTCGTAAAGACCGTGGTTCAAGAGGTGGTGGAATCGCTGTTTTTGTACGTGATTCAATCATTTCAAAGTCAGAACTTGCTGACCTTCCCTGTCCATTAGGTATCGAACAAATGTGGATTTCTGTGAAAATACAGAAAACAGCATTGTTAGTCGGTGTTATATATAGAACTGAGGCGTGCAGGATGCTAAATTTCATACAGTATTGTGATGATACTCTTTCTCACATAAAACCTCAATTTAATAATATTATTGTAACTGGTGATATCAATGTTGATCAGGTAGTAGATAATCAAATAAATTATTGTTTTCAGTCTTATAATTTTGTTCAATTAGTAGAGGAACCTACGCGCATAACTAACAGTTCACAAACACTGCTCGATGTTATTTATACAAATAAAAGTGAACTCATTAGATATTCAGGCGTTTTAGATCATGAACTATCTGACCATAGAGCAGCTTACTGTGAATTTGATTTAGATATTAATTACAAAACAAACTTTTTAAAGATATAAAGAAATTACAAAAACTTTTCAATATCTTCTTTTAATCTGTAATCTGTAATCAGATCTGTAAAAAATGTCATGGGATAATAAATATACTGTACGAAAATTTTATAGATAATAAAATTCGAATTTTCAATGATATGTTAGTTTCGCTGTTTGATAAACATGCTCCCTATGTTGAATCAAGAATTACAAAGCCACCTGCTCCTTGGCTAACACCCACAATACAGAATATGATGAAAACTCGTAATGCTACTTTAGCCAAATATAAGAAAACTAAAACCGTCTTAGACTATAGTTACTATAAAGATCTTCGAAACGCAATCCGTTTGGAGAAGAATAGTTACTTAAATTATCGGTCTGCTTCTTTCAATAAAAAAGATCTTTGGAAAGCTATGAGGTTATTCAAAATTGTAAATAAACCAGTTATAGAGATCCCTTAGGAGCTTAAAGATCCTATATCTATAAATAATTATTTTACATCTGTCTTTAGTCCTGTAAATTGTTGTCCTGAGACACCCCAATGGTATTAGTTAAATATTTTCAACCCAGATATTATTTTCTCGTTTAAAATGGCCACTATTGATGAAATTAAATCACTTATATTAGGGTTAATTTCGGAAGCTGTTGGATGTTATAATATTTCTGCAAAGACGCTACAACTCTCCCTTTCTATTATTGCTCCTTATATTACGCATATTATAAATTGTTGTTTGGAGGTAGGTTATTTTCCGGACACTTGGAAATACGCTTTGGTAAAACCACTGCCCAAATCAAATAAACCTGAATCACATAATGATCTTCGACCAATAAGCATTCTACCGGCACTGTCAAAAATTTTAGAAAAGGTTATCTATAAACAGATATACGATTATATTTTTAGAAATAATGTAGTTACATATATACAATCAGGCTTTAGAAAAGAGTTTAGTACAACGACTCTGCTTCTTGACTTAACAGATAATATACTTCGATCATTTGATGAAGGAAAAGCAACCTCAGTCATCTTGCTTGATTTTTCTAAAGCCTTCGACACTATTCATCACGCTCTTCTGTGTGCTAAATTGAAATATTTTGGATTTGATGATACCGGCTTACAGTTTTTCAAATTTTATCTGGTAAATCGTTATCAAAAGGTCATAATCGATAATATTTCATCAGAATTTGCATCTGTCAATTAAGGGGTGCCTCAAGGTTCAGTTCTTGGTCCTCTTTTTTTTTTCAATATATATTTCCGACCTGTATAAATCTTTAAATAATCTGAAATTGCACTCTTTTGCAGATGACACACAACTGTATTTCTCTTTTGAATCTGACTCTGTAAATCAAGCGTCACAAAAAATAAATCAGGATTTGGAATCTATTTGTACTTATTCCACTTTACATAATCTTAAACTAAACGCTAAAAAATATAATTCTTTGTTATATTGTTCAAAAAATTATAAAGCCACTGTTCAGGATAACTTAAAACTAATTATAAAAAATGAACCTCTAAAAAATGTTAATATTTGCGGAAACTTAGGAGTCATATATGACTGTACGCTACGTTTTCAAGAGCATGTCACCCTTTTAGTAAAAAAGTGCTATTTAGTTATGCGTCAACTGTATAGAAGTAAAGGCATTTTTTTTGTATTTTCAAAAAGCCGCATCAACCGTTTACAAGTTTATTACAATATATATGGTAGTGTACATATTATGAGGTTAGGTAAAATAAAAATTTATCAACTAAAAGAAAAATTAGATTTTATGAAATAGGTTAATGTCCTTAAGATATTTGATCGTATTGGTTAAGTTACAGTTTAATAACTGTAACTTAACCAAAAACAATGGTGGAACTTCGACTGATCTCCACCAATTGTTCAGGGGAAAGCTTATTAAATTTCTTTCCCCTGTGCGTGTACAGTACCAAATATTTTAGGACCATGGACTGTAAAAGAGTTTCCTTCGATATATGCAAGCAGACTTCACGGCGATGGTTTCGTATGTGTTTGGTTTTATAGGGGTTGTACTTAAAGAAAAATAAAGCGTAATTAATCGAATCTACACATTTAATAACTGGAATATTTACAAAAGCACTATTACTAATGAAAGAGTTCGCTTTAATACATTGTTCATTTTTATACCGGCGTTTTAGGGGCGCGCGAATATAGAGAAAACTAAATGCACTTTTTCACCGCATTTTTGAGAGAGTAAGAGATTATCGTACCGAGTACCGAGTCCAGCACACAGCCGATACCTTCGGCTGTTAACTTGAGACACACAATCACATCTGCGATTCTTTTGGCTTTAATTTTTTGTAACCGGCCTATAGTACTGCTGTTTTAAGGTAAAAGGCAGCAAGTGATATTTTTGTCAAAAATGAGATTTTAATATAGTCTACTTAAGTAGTAACTGCTCTTGCTTTTACAAAGGGTTTGGTGCACATTGATAGTCAACTTACACCAGAAATAGCAATGGCAAAAAGTAGTAACTACCAAAGTATCTCTCAATGTGATGGTAACAGACAGTATCTAACGTAATAACTAATTACTGCTGTTTGCCTACACAGAGACCTGGAACACAATTTTTAATGTGAATATAAACGGCAGTATCTACTTAGTAAAGGACCGTTTGGAGTGTATTTTGTGGAGTGCACTAACTGTTTAAATAACATATTTACCTCATGGCATAAATATTTAGTGTCATTGGTAACACAAGCAAAAGTATCAGCTCAAGACGGTAGGTACTTATATGTTTTTAAAATTAACGCTTTTTTGTTATAAAAGAGTAATATGCCTACACCAGTTTTTGCTACAGTACCAATTTTTATTATATTTATAATTTTATTTTGTTGTTTAATAATGATGTTGTATATTGTATTGTTCTTTTTTACTTTTGTCTAATATCTAGTTGTCTCTAATTCTTTGTGTTAATTGTATTTTATTTATTAGTCTTAGTCAGTTTTTTCTAACCCTTGATATTTTATGTTTTTTCAAGCAATTAATATTATTATTATTATTAAAATTATTAAATTAATTTAAACTAAATAAAAACATTGATTTGACTTTTTTTTCGTGAAATACTGCAAATTTATTTATTAATATCTTTCATATTTCAGACCACTCAGCACTTAACTCATCAGTATCGGCTATCAAAAAACAAAGCGACCTACTAAAGCACAACTACCCGTTTTTAAGACGTATGTGCCAAAAGCATCGGATCAAGAAGGTCATTGGTTTTTTAATAAATTCGGATTTAACTCTACATAACTTTCATATTTTAGACCTTTCAACACCTGGTTCATCGGTTAACAAGGCACAAGACAACAGAAAAATACTAGATAAAACTAGTGGATACTCCGACAATTCAATTGATGATCCAAATTATCTCCCTGTTCAGAAGACAATAATAATACTGAAAGTAATGAAACTAAAAACATAGGTGATGAAGTTCGTACCCGAAAAGGAAAAAAAGAAAGAAGACATTCAGAAAGGAGAGAAAGAGATAAGAAAAGTCATCAGTTAAGGAGTTCATGTGTATACAAAAAAAGGTAAAGAGAAAAAATAAAAGAGGAAAGAAGAGTAGCCATTAGGAATGAATTGTATAAAATGGATTACAATGCAAGAAGAGCTTGGATACATGGTGGTATTATTCAAAAAGATAAAGCACGTGAAACCACTAAGGTGGAAGTAAGAAAGAGAAGTAGAACTTTAATCTACACGTTACCAGATGAAAACACACATACACAAAGCATATATGTAAAATTTTTTTTTTAAGAACCTTGGCTATGACGAAAAAAAATCGATAAGTTTATCACAACGATGTTACGCAATTCAAGACCGGAATCAATACCCCAAATTAAGATAGATGGGGATCAGCAACACCATCTAATAAATGCAATCGTCAAATTTTGGTACATCAGATTTCATCGTTTCATCCATGTATAAGTCACTACCGAAGAGAACATGCTCCTAACCGTTTGTTTTTATGTTGATTACCTTCAGAAATATTCGGAAAATAAAGTTAGCTATTACACCTATCGGAGAGTGGTGTCTGACATGAATATTAGCTTTACAAAATTAGGAAATGAGGAGTACGCCTAATGTATGTTGCATGTTCAGCATGTAAAATCTCATAATGAGGTAATAGCCATAACAGGTGAAAATGTTGTTGAAATTGTATATATATTTAGGGATTCTACAGTATTCACTGCCTTCCCTCGCTCAACCGTTTCCATCTCTCTCTGTTGTTCCATTCTCCATCGTTTAGTCCTCTCTTACTCATGGCGTCGTCTACTTCGTTCCTCCAGGATTTTCGGGGTCGTCCTCTTTTCCTCCTTCCTATGGAGCTCCATTCGGTTATTCTTTTTATCCATCTGCTGTCGCTAGCTCTTCTTGCATGTCCATACCACTTTAGTCTTTTTTGTTCTATATATGTTAGTATGTCTGTTTCTATTGATGTTCTTTGCTTTATTTCGTCATTACTTCTCCTATCCATTCTTGTTACTCTGCAGCATCTTCGCAGGCATTCCATCTCTGTTGCTATTATCTTACTGCTGTTTTTCTTGTTTATGATCCAATTTTCGGCCCCATATGTCATAATACTTCGCACTAATGTTTTATAAATCTGCGTTTTTGTCTTCATATTTAGGTGTCTATCCCACCATACTGAGTTAAGTTGTCGGATTGCTGTTCTTGTTTGTCCTAATCTTTGTGTAATTTCTTCCTCTGTTTTTGCCTTTTTCGTGATTATAAACCCCAGGTATTTGAATTTAACCTTTCCTTTGATTGTTACGTTGTCATCAATCTGTAGATCTTCTATGTCTTCTTTACTTGTAGATAGGTACTCTGTTTTCGCGAGGTTAATATCTAGGCCAGCCTTGGTATATTCTTCTTGTAGTTTCTTCATCATGTAGCTGAGGTCGTCTTGGTCTTGTGCAATCACTACTTGATCGTCTGTTGAAATTGTGGAAGGTTTTAATGAAGATAAAAAAATACACGGAACAAATATTATTAATACAACAGCTGGTTCTAAACTAAGTCTCTTGTCTCTTGAGTCTGCAGGCATTAAGTTTCAAACATCTTGTACATCTTGCATGAAATGGCTACAGCACTCTGAAAAGACTAAAAAAAAAGAATTGAATACAAACAGGATGTTGCACAGAAAAAAGTGGAAACTGAAATAGTAAGGAGTGTAGACTTACAGAAAGTTATAATGCTACCAAGGATTTTCGGAAGCCAGAAGACATTTTTTACAAGATGACTTGTGGCTTTTCATCTAATCTTTGCATCAATGGCAGACAAGAAGAGTAGAAGGGGTAAAAAACATATCGGTCTTGTGGCATGAAGGAGTCGCTGCAAGAAAGGCAGAGGAAGTTGCATCTGCATATTGTAGAGCAGAAACACTTACCTTAACAAAATCAGCAGCTACCAAACTGAGAGTCACGCAGAGAAGAATGGAGCGGTCCATGTTAGGAATAACTCTGCGAGACAGAATAACCAACGGAGACATCAGGAGAAGAACCGGAGTGACTGACATCATCGAGAAGATAGCCAGTCTAAAATGGAGATGGGCAGGACACATAGCCAGAATGACAGATGGGCGATGGACAAAGAGGTTATTGGAATGGAGGCCAAGGGAAGACAAGAGAAGCGTCGGTCGACCACCTACAAGATGAACTGACGATTTAAGAAGACTCAATAAAAACTGGATAAAAGCGGCGCAAGATAGAGGGGGTTGGAAACATGAGGAAGAGGCCTATGTTCAGCAGTGGACTCTTGAGGCTGGATGATGATGATTGTAGAGCTTTAGTTGAAGAAAGAGAAGCCGTTAAAGTATTGTATTGGACAGACAATTGCTCAGCCCAAAATAAAAATTGGTGCTTATTTACCATGTTTGTTACAATGGTAAATAAAAAAATGATTGCCACCTCTTAAATTAACCTAAAATATTTTGAGACAGGCCACACCTTCATGAGTGAGGATTCAGTTCATCATGGTGCGGAACAGAGCATGAAGATCACAAACGAAGGAAATATTTACGATTTCAAAGATTTTATTAAGGCTGTAGAAAATTCAAATGGAAAAAACTGAACGTAATTTGTTTAAAAAACGAAGATGTTTTAAATTGGAAATCTGGAGGTTCAAAATCCAAATCCAAAAAAACGGATAGACCTTTGCTTTGCGATATATCTATAGTACAGTTCAGACGAAGCAGCCGATTACTTTTAAATAAAAATAGTATTAACGACGAAAATTTTAAAGAATATAATTTTCTTAAAAAAAATTGTAAACTAGAAATTCCTAGTAAACTACGCGATAATTGTAGAGGTATCCCTACGCAAAAGAAACAAGGTATAATTTCGCAACAGTGCCCCCTCATGCCTCAAAACAGACGGCAATGCCTCAAAACAGACGGCATTTTTGGCATTCATTAAAAGAAGATGATGTAGAAGACTTAATAAATTTCGAATAGTTTTTTCAATATTATGTAATTAATTACGATTTTTTTTCTTTTCCATTAATGTGAGTTACATTTTATTTTTAATTTGATTATACTACCGCTTTAATCTACATTTTTGTTTTATTTTCATAACCGATATTTAAGTACATAAACATGAAAATTCTACATTTTTATTGCTTAAGAAAACAACTTGATTATTATGGTCAACAGCAGTAACTGCTTAATTTTCAGCCAAAAACCAAGTAACACAATTGTTTTGTTTGTCAAAAATTAAGACATATTTTTTAATGTATTTTAACGTTTTTCTGCTTAAAATTAAATAAATAATAAATTATGTGGAAGAAAAAATCCTAAATTGCAAATAGATCAAAACCATTATTTTAGCACTTACTGCTTTTTACCTTATCACGGCAGAGTATTTCTCAAAATTGTAAACTTTGTATTTCGAAATAAAGATTTTTTTGGGAAACTTAACGTTGAAGAAACATTTCTATATATATATATACTCAGTATATAATAAGCCACAAGACCGATATGTTTTTTTACCCCTTCTACCCTTCTTGTCTGCCATTGATGCAAAGATTAGATGAAAAGCCACAAGTCGTCTTGTAAAAAATGTCTATATATATATATATATATATATATATATATATATATATATATATACCAGTTGCTGACGTTCCAGTTGCCCACGTACATACATTGGACAGACAAACCGACGAATCCATAACCGTATTTACGAACATTCTATATCTGTCAAACATTCCGATACTACTTCAGCCCTAGCCCAACAGCATATTCAAACAGGCCACAAAATAGATTTCGAAAAAGCAAAAACCATCGCCCCATCCTCTCCTTAAAATCGGAAATCATTCGTGAAGCTATCGAAATCGAAAAACGGCCTAACAGCTTGAACACGCGTGATGACGCGAAACGATTGCCGGCAACATGGCGACCCCTGCTTCAGCGACCTCCCGCCCACACCGCTCAGGCCACGTCAGTTCAGACCACGTCAGCGCATACCGTTCCCGCACATACAGTGAGTATAAAAAGAGCCACACAGGGTAAGACCGGTTGTCACTCGACACTGAGGAGTAGGCAGATTGAGACTTCAGTGCCGAGAGACAGTTCTTGCAATACAGAACACGATACTGGTGCGTCTCGAGTGAGGGGAGTAGGCAGATTGAGACCTCGAACTCGAACCGAACCGTATTACTCTTGATAATGGCTCCAAAATGGGTGCCGAAACGTCGAGTAATAAATTCTCAAAGCGGTTCTTCCCGAGAACTAAGTAATTTTTATTAATCTGACCGCGGAAATTTATCCGAACATATATATATGTATATATATATATATATATATATATATATATATATATATATATATATATATATATATATATATAGAAAAAAGCCATATTTACCATTTTGTAATTGGTTGCTATTTGAACTTATTTATAAATTCAATTATTTTTGTATTAAAAAAATGTTTTCAAAATTATAAAAATTTTCGGAGAAACATTTATTGGATTGAAGCATTTTTATATTGAATATTTTGAAGATGTATTAGCAGTAATTTTTACTTACTAAACTAATTTTTATTTGCTCTTGATAATAATTGTAAACACAATTGAAAGCTCGAGAATAAAAAAATAGTTAACCAATAGCCCTTTTATTGACTCCAACCCATCCAAAACAGTTATATATATATATATATATATATATATATATATATATATATATATATATATACAGTGGAATCTCGATTATCTGTCTCTCTATTAACCGTCACCTCTGTTAACCGTCAGGGTCCATACATAAGTTATATTGACAACATAAGTAAAAATTTAGTCATCAATTCATTTTGTTTAAGCATTGCGATAAGTCAATCGAAATTCGTTAAAATGTACACGTGAAGGTGTGCCACCACCGCATTTTTTGATGTTAATAATTATTGTTCTTATTTAGGGCTCTGGGTTTCATTTTTAGAATCGCAAGCCGAAAATAAAAACGCAGAGCACAGTAATTATTACAGTTATTATTTGTGTGTCAACATAATTCAGTTTGATTCAAATTCGAACATTGATTGTGTCACTTAGTCGTATTGAGCAACAAATATGATGTTCCGAGAACAACAATCAATGATTTGAAGCAAAATGCTGAAGGAATTGAAAAGTATGCTTCGCAAATGGAATCGTTGGATGGCCGGATGAAACATAGACAATGAAAAAAAGCAACAAATGAATCACTCGACACGGCACACTCTGTATTTGTGGTTCGTTCAAAAAAGAAGCGAAGGTGTTCCTTTGTCTGGACGAATTGTTACCGAAAAAGCGTTGTTTTTCAACATGGAATTGAATGGCGATCCTTCATTCAAAGGAAGCAGCGGTTGGTTGGAAAAGTTCAAAAATCGCCACGGTATACGGGAAATGAAAATTTAAGTTGAAAACATGGGCGTCGCAAGTATTGAAGTCGTTGACGAATATAAAAGAAAGTTTCAAGATATGATCGATGAATATGGTTAAACTACAAAGCATTGCCAACGAAAACACTCACTGCACTGGCTGAAAAATATAAACCAGGATTTATAACGCAAAAGCAACGAATCGCAGCAGTGATATGTTCAAATGCAAGTGGTGACCACGTTTTTACAACGGCATTAATATGAACGCGCTTTCCGTTAACTACTACGCACAACATAATGCATGGATGTCCCAGGAAATAATCGCTGACTGGTTCAAAAAGGTATTTACTGCAAACCAAAATTTGTTTATCTATTTTTCTAACGTCTTGTTTTTAAAGTTTTTATAATGGATGTTCGACAATACTTGCAAGTAACAAATTTGCCACCAATGGCGATTCTCATGTTGGCCAATGCACCTGCCTATCCTGAAGCCGGTATGCTACGAAGTGACGATGAAAATATCACGTGCTCTTTTCTGCCTGCGAAGACAACATCATTGATACAGCCAATGGATCAGTCGGTCATTAAAACATTCAAAAGAAGATACAGAAAAAATTTTATTCAAAACCTAGTTATGGAAGAGGAATATTCTTTGCCAGAATAAGGAAAAGCATCCAATTTAAAGCACGCAGTCGACAATACTGTGGATGCTTGGGCTGATGTTTCGGAAGTAACGCTGAAAAGAGCGTGGAATAAATTATGGCCTGAATCAACTTAAGATGAAAATGCCCCCGTGACAACCGAGCGTGATGCGGTAACAAATGAAGTTATGGCTGAATAAACTGTTTTGTTTTCGTTGCCTAAAGATGACATAAACGAATGGTTAATTTGTGATGAGGGCGCAAACGGCTATCGATTGCTGACAGATAATGAAATCGTTGAAATGGCAATACTCCAGTCACTGTGGAGGAAAAGAGGTCAATACCTCTAAATTTTTTATAACTGAATCGATTTTGCTAATAATTTGGAATTAGGCTTATCTTACCTCCCTCTTTAAAAGTTATATATGCGATAGGTGAGCTTTTTATTTTTAAGGGGTGAAATCACCACTTATTGAAAATAATGAAAAAAATTTATATTAAAGCATTTTATGGATTTAAATCGTATTAAATTAGGTAATTGAAATATTGTCAATTATATTAATGGATATTGTGTACATTCTCAACCTTTAAATAATCTTAAAAACCATCCCTTTTAATAAAAATAATTGTAAAAAATCGTTTAACAGGTTCAAACGCTTTTGTAGTGCATTTATATCATCTACAATGTAATTCTCTGCTTATATAAAATAATTTTGGTTGATTGCAACACTTCAACCCTTAAAAACTACCCCCTATGTCAAAGTATATAAAAAAATCTTTTTAAACAACTTCAAACGTTTTTAATGTACATTTATATTTAAAAATCCCTTTCTTATCAATAAAATATTTTTTGATTGATTGCTTATTTTCAACCCTTAAAAACCACCTCTATGCTCACGAAACAAATTCCCCTTTGGTAAATGTCGAAATAAAAAAATTAAGTATACTGATGATGTTTTTATTGTAAAAAATTATGCATGAAAATACTTTACATTAGAAAGTATACAAAATATATTTACAAAAATAAAAATTATTTACAATTTATCAAATTATTCATTGTCTGAAGCGTCATTCTCGTCGTGTTCTATAAATAACTCCACCTCTTCGTCTATTGCAGGACAGTTTTGACAATTGTCGCCAGAGCATGTTCCACACGTAGCATTGCAAAACAGACCTAGTCTACGACAGCCACACGCTGAGCCGCAACCCTTTTTGCAATTGCAAAAAATCAGTTTCAATAGTTCTTCTGGTGCAGCTGAACTTTTCATTTTTATTGGTTGTAAAATATCATCACTCTTGAACCATCCCCAATCCGTTATATCAATCTCTTTGTTTCCAAGCCATATCTGAGTTTGTAAATAAACTCTTTTGATATGCTCATTCAGGGCACTTACAGTTGGTACAAGAGATGATAATTGAACTGCACTATTTTTAGTTGTGGCTTTAATAAACGATTCGTATCGCATTTGTTCAAGTAATGATGAATAATCTTCGACCTTATTCATTTTGTTCATGTGGGTGTCTTTGGCAAGGCCATACAGCAAAATTGTACAGTATCTCCCAGCTTCTAAAATGTCTTCGAGATCTGAAGTACTCCTGTCATTGGCACTCATTGGCGGCTTGCCCACGTAACTTCAAAGGAGTGTCGCTTCTCTGTGTTCGTTAGTTCTCTGAAGCAAATGTTCAGTTTAGAGGTACCTATATTATATACATAACATATATATATATATATATATATATATATATATATATATATATATTATATACATATTTGTGTGAGTGTTAGTGTGTCTGTTACCAGTTTTTCAAATATACTTGAATAAAGCATTTATATATACAGAAAATAAGTTGAAGCTCCAAAATATAAATAACATGCTCCAAATTCTTTTTAGAATAACTCCGTTAATTTTTAAGCTACAGTGTCCATTAAAAAAATATTTTGAAGGCCCACACAACTTCAAAGAAGTGTCGCTTCTCTGTCTTCGTTAGTTCTCTGAAGCAAATATTCAGTTTAGAGGTGCCTATATTATATACATAACATATATATATATATATATATATATATATATATATATATATATATATATATATATATATATATATATTGTTATGATGTGTTTTTTGTTTGAATGATGAGCAATGAGTAATTTTAATAATATATAGGGTTTTTATCGCGGTTCTCAAAGAATTAGCTTGTAAGTACTTTTTTAAATTATCTTTATTATAACTATTATGTAACACACATATATATCTAACCTAGTCAATGTAAATTTAAAATAAACTATCTTTAAACTGATATTCTTATAAAACTAATTAAATTCTATAGACAATCTAAAATTTAAACAAACTATCTTCAAATTTGAAATTGTTATGACACTAACTAAATTATATTAACAAAATTTTGTACCTTTCTTTCACTGAATGCCTAAATGAACTGTTTTTCACTAAGTATATAGATTCTAATCACCACTGAATGTCTTCGTACTTCAGTTATCCTTGTTTTTTTGTGAAATTACTTTTTCCAATTATCAGCTTCTACCAATTTAAGATATAGTTTTCTTCACCAGCATTTATACACCACCAACCAAACCAGCAAACAGCATTTATATTTATTCTTCTTTTCAATATACCAATATCCAATTATTATAAGTTGATTTATACTAATCTCCAACCACAATATAATTTAATTTCTTCCAATATACTTTTATAATCTTCAATAATTATTTGTGTATAATTATAAATGTGCATTAATTATATGCATAATTTTTAATCTTCATTTAACTCACTATATTAAACAATTTGACTATTTGTACCTGATTCTCTGACTCCAAATAATCTTTCATATTTCTTATAAAACTGCTTGACTGACTTACTAAAATTCTAAACAATTTACTTCACTAACTTTCATAATAAACTGGCCTTACTTCTGACTAAAAACTGCCAAAAACTGCCATCTTGAATCCAAATCACGGGTATTTATATGTTTTTGGATATTCTAGAACCATCTCGTAAGATATCATGTTCTATTTATGTTCTATTTAATACATGTCTGAATTTTCTGGAACAAACCATTTCGCAAACATGGCCATCTCCGGAGATCCAGAGAATTCCATTCTTTTCTATTAATAATTTTGTTTACATTTAGGCTTTTCAGATCAGAATAAACATTCAAATTAGTAACTAACACTCTAATTTAATAAAATACACATTTCAAACAATATAACCCCACTTATATTCGTAAAATTCTTAAAATGACACTTAGGAATGGAGGGTATAGTGTGTTGCCTAGTCACATGGCTCACTTAAAAATATCTACAAAATCATAACTACTAAAATACAACTTTTTACAATTATTATATGCTAATTTCTTAAAATGCCCTCACATAAATAATTTTTATAAAATTTTCTAGTATATAACTTATTTAAAACAACCAAATATCTAATATTATGTAGTATATAACTTATAAATTATTTTCTATAAACCCCAATTGTCACAATACCCCAAAATTTAAATTTAAAATAAATAATTTACTTATTATTTTTTTAAATATTAATTTTCTCATACCTTATTAAATTTAATAAATTAATAATTCAATTTTTTTTTTATTTAAAATGTGTTAAATACATCCCTGTTCGCTGTCTATGTTAAAACAGAGAACAACGGATCACAGTTCGGCTATTCTATGGTCAAACTGTCATGTCAAATAGAGAGAATAAAATATAACCTTAATTAAAATATAATGGATATTGTGTTCTGTTTATTTATAGACAAAATCTAGGAATTATTTCCATTCATAATAACTTTCATCAATATAAATTGGTAAGTTTTACACTTTTTATAAAGACATTTACACAATCAATTCTGTATCTAACCCCAAATTATGATTTTTAGGGTACCAAACAATTTCCATATGTACAAAATTCAACAAGTATGATGTCAAATTTATTCACAACAAAGAAATCTACCATCTATCTATGAAATGGATCTATCAGTAAGTTTTTTTTTTAATTCTTTTCTTTGTTTAGTTGACATATTGGGCATTGGGTAGTAATTTCTTTTGCTATACTTATGTCATTCTTTGCAAAATAATTGTCCCTAAATAGCATCCATAGCTTTCTTGAACCAATATGCATATAATTGTTATGTAAATTTTTCAATATTTTCTTTGCTAAAGTTCTAGTTATTACATATACTTCTATGCCATTTATTATTTTATAATATACTCCATCTTTCCTAAGGACTTTTTGTTTTTCACTCAAATTGATCTGATCTCTTATAATTTCTTCTTTAGAATATAATCCAGTACTTTCTACTAATTGATTTAATCCAATTTTTATTGTTCGCTGCCCTTTTTGTGGTGTATTTTCTAACCTTGATAAAGCATCTGCCACTATATTGGATTTTCCAGAAATGTATTTGATTTCAAAGCAGTATTCACTAAGTATTAGACTCCACCGATGTATTCTACTGTTTCCATATTTGTTATTTAATATAGACGTTAAAGCTTGGTGATCTGTTTCTATTGTAAATTCATTACCCAACAAATAAAATCTTAATTTTGTGACACAGTGTATTATACTTGCTAGTTCTAATTCTGAAACTGAGTAACTCTTTTCATGTGGCTTTGTAATTCTTGAAATGAATTGTATTGGGTATTCGACCCCTTCATGTATTTGTAATAATACCCCTGATAATCTCTCTATTGATGCATCTGTTCTTAATATGAATGGCTGTGTGTAGTCAGGATAGTATATTTTCAAATTTGACAGAAAAATGTTTTTAATCTCTTGGAATGCTAGTTCTCTTCTCTGATCCCATCTCCATTTTACACCTTTTCTCAGTAGTTCCAGTAATGGAATTTCTTTAATACTTAGATCTGGTATCATCCTTTTATAATAATTAATTATTCCAATAAATCCTCTTAAAGTTCTTAAATTGTGTGGTGTTTTATATTCCTGAATGACTTGTGTCCGTTCTGGATCCATTTCGATTCCCTTAGTGTTAAGTTTATAACCTAGATATATGACTTCTTTTTGAAAAAATGTACATTTTTCTTGATTTATTTTTAGTCCAACTTTGTCTAATCTATTTATTATAATTTTTAGGTGTTTCTCATGATCTTCAGCCGTTTTAGAAAAAATTAATATATCATCAATGTAGTGAATTACAAAATGTTCATATTGATCCAAAATATCATGAAGACATCTACATAGAGCACTGCAAGATGATTGAAGTCCAAATGGTACTACTTTGAATTGATATACTACTCCATCTATCTGAAATCCTGTATACTGTCTACTTTTTCTTTCTAGAGGTATTAACCAGAAACTATGCTGTAAATCGATTTTAGTGAAAAATGACATTCCTGTAATTCTTCCTAATATTCCATCTATACTCATTGGTGCTTCAAATTGCTTTTCAGTAATCTTGTTAATATTCCTTGCATCCAAACATAACCTGATTTCACCTGATCTTTTTCGTACTACTACTATGGGGTTAATAAAACGTGTGTCTGCCTTCTCAATGATTCCATCTTCTAACATATTATTAATTGTTTTGTTTACTTCTTCTCTGTATTTATATGGTATTGGGTATGATTTTGTTTTAAAATCTTTTTCCTCCTTAACTATTATACTATGGATATAATTCTGTGCAATTCTATTTTCTTTATTGACAAGTCCCTTGTGTTGCTGCAATATGGAAATGACTATTGATTTATATTCTTCAGGGCAATTTAAAACTTTCATCATATCTTCTTCTTTACAAATCACATTATTCTTCAATATGTACTCATTATTCCTTGCTTCCAATTTTACGCACTCCGCCTCGTAGGCATCCATCTGCTTAAAATTTCCATTCCTTAAATATTCACTACCATTATTCTTTACATTCTTTTGGGACATTTCCCTATCATCAAAATACATTTCTTCTTCATAAACATCATTATTTTCTTTTAATAATATCCTATCAACTCTTATTCCTTCTTCCACCTCATCTTTCTGCATAAATTTAATTATTTGCCCTTCCAAAGTTACCATTTTTTTTTCAAAATCTATCTTTACTTTCTTCTTTTCCAATTCATCATTTCCCATTAATATATCAACACATAAATCCTTGACAATAAATCCTTGCATATTAATTTCTTTATTAAGAATATTAATTTTAAAATTGGCTAGTTTATCAATTTCACCCAACTTCTTATTATTTGCACCAATAATTTTAATTTTTGGAATCTTTATTATATCTGATAGTTTTAATGTATTAAAAATAAAATTCTCCGAGACTAAAGTGCTTTCTGAACCAGTATCTATCATAATTTTAATCATTTTATTTTTGGCCAAAGCATTTATATAAATTAAATTAATAGATTCAATAATTTTCTCTTCATCTAAAGAAATAAATTCAGAAGGTTTTTCATAATAGCAATGGCCTAACTTGTAATTCAGAAAGTTTACTGCACAAAATTTTGATTATTAGAATTGTCAGATTGTATCTGACCACTTGGATCTGATGTCCTATGTCTTTCCCTACTATGACTTCTACTCACATTTTCTTGCCTTGTACTATTTCGTTCCCTGTCTTCGCAGCTTCTATTCCTTGGAACACAATTTAACTGTCTGTTATAGTTAGGTCGCTCTGTATTTCTTCTATTGTTAAAATCTTGTCTATTATTATTAGTACTGTTATTAAAATGTTGTTTATTATAATTACTGTTATTATTATTAAAATTTTGTAAATTATCACCATACCTAGTATTATTGTTATATGATTGTCTATATTGTTGATTACCATTTTTATTATATTGAAAGTTATTGTTGTTTTTTCTGTTGTTATTATTACTTGTCATATTGCCTCTTTGTATTCTTTGAATAAAATTAATAAAACTATCTATTGTTTGAATATTTTGTACAGTTACGGTTTGCACAACATCAGCATCAAAATGTCTAGATACATTTAAGACTGTTTCATCCTCTCTAAGTGGTGGTTCTAAATATTTTGCAACTGTTATCAATTTCAATGCATAATCTACCATATTTGATTTTAAATTTTGATTATACTTTCCAAAATATAGAATTTCTCTAAACTTGGCTTGCTCTAATTCACCCCAATAATAATTTAAAAATTTATTTTCAAATGTTTGAAAATTATCTAAATCATTCTCAATACTAGCAAACCAAGTTGCTGCATTGTCATTTAATGTCATTCTAATATAATCTTTAATATCATTAATATTATTCACAAATCTTAATTTATGTTTTAAACTATTTATGTATACTCTAGGATGCAAATTTTTTATATTACCAGAGAATTTAATCCCAGTCTCATTTGTTAAATTTAAGTAAGGTCTCCCTATGTCTCTCATTTGTGAAATATCATCTATTCTCTGTTCCACATTTCTTATTTGATTACAATTTATTTGGATATTTTGTTGTATATCGTCTAATTTTTCTTCTGTGTTTCTCCTGTCTTCGTTAATTTTTACTTCTAAGTTACATTTCTGTAACTCTATTTTCTGTTCTATATCTATCTTATTATCTTGAATAATCCTCTTTACTTCTGTCCTCTCATTGTCTATCCTTTTCTTGTAGTCATTCCGTATAATTTTTATTTCATTTGCTACTTTTTTCTCTGCAGCTTCAAGTTTTTTATCCATTTGTTTTTCTATTTGCTTTACAATTTTATTATTATTATCTTCTATTTTCTTTTCTAATTTTCTATAATTCTCTTCCATTTTTTTCGTGTTCTCTTCCATTTTTTTCGTATTCTCTTCCATTTTCTTTGTATTCTCTTCCATTTTCTGTTCCATTTTTTTCATGTCTTCTTTGATTTCTTTTGAATTCTCTTCCATTGTCTTGTTCATCTGCATCATTAATGACATCAAAGCTGCCATATTGACATTTTCCTCTCTTTCTGGATTCATTTCTGCAGTATCTTGTGGAACTTGAACTAAACTCTCCTCTTGTATAGGTTGTGTTTCTACTTCCACATCTTCTTCATTCTTTTTGCTTCTTGTACCTTTCTTTCCTTGAGACATTTTGAGGCTTTACTTGTTCAAATATAATTAAAAATAAAATCTATAATTTTTTTTTTTACTGATAATTAATTTACTTATATGAGAGCACTTATCTTCCCAAACTAATTCTTTTAAATAGAGAGCCACCGCGTTGGGTGCCAAATTGTTATGATGTGTTTTTTGTTTGAATGATGAGCAATGAGTAATTTTAATAATATATAGGGTTTTTATCGCGGTTCTCAAAGAATTAGCTTGTAAGTACTTTTTTAAATTATCTTTATTATAACTATTATGTAACACACATATATATCTAACCTAGTCAATGTAAATTTAAAATAAACTATCTTTAAACTGATATTCTTATAAAACTAATTAAATTCTATAGACAATCTAAAATTTAAACAAACTATCTTCAAATTTGAAATTGTTATGACACTAACTAAATTATATTAACAAAATTTTGTACCTTTCTTTCACTGAATGCCTAAATGAACTGTTTTTCACTAAGTATATAGATTCTAATCACCACTGAATGTCTTCGTACTTCAGTTATCCTTGTTTTTTTGTGAAATTACTTTTTCCAATTATCAGCTTCTACCAATTTAAGATATAGTTTTCTTCACCAGCATTTATACACCACCAACCAAACCAGCAAACAGCATTTATATTTATTCTTCTTTTCAATATACCAATATCCAATTATTATAAGTTGATTTATACTAATCTCCAACCACAATATAATTTAATTTCTTCCAATATACTTTTATAATCTTCAATAATTATTTGTGTATAATTATAAATGTGCATTAATTATATGCATAATTTTTAATCTTCATTTAACTCACTATATTAAACAATTTGACTATTTGTACCTGATTCTCTGACTCCAAATAATCTTTCATATTTCTTATAAAACTGCTTGACTGACTTACTAAAATTCTGAACAATTTACTTCACTAACTTTCATAATAAACTGGCCTTACTTCTGACTAAAAACTGCCAAAAACTGCCATCTTGAATCCAAATCACGGGTATTTATATGTTTTTGGATATTCTAGAACCATCTCGTAAGATATCATGTTCTATTTATGTTCTATTTAATACATGTCTGAATTTTCTGGAACAAACCATTTCGCAAACATGGCCATCTCCGGAGATCCAGAGAATTCCATTCTTTTCTATTAATAATTTTGTTTACATTTAGGCTTTTCAGATCAGAATAAACATTCAAATTAGTAACTAACACTCTAATTTAATAAAATACACATTTCAAACAATATAACCCCACTTATATTCGTAAAATTCTTAAAATGACACTTAGGAATGGAGGGTCTAGTGTGTTGCCTAGTCACATGGCTCACTTAAAAATATCTACAAAATCATAACTACTAAAATACAACTTTTTACAATTATTATATGCTAATTTCTTAAAATGCCCTCACATAAATAATTTTTATAAAATTTTCTAGTATATAACTTATTTAAAACAACCAAATATCTAATATTATGTAGTATATAACTTATAAATTATTTTCTATAAACCCCAATTGTCACAATATATATGTATGTATTATATACATATTTGTGTGAGTGTTAGTGTGTCTGTTACCAGTTTTTCAAATATACTTGAATAAAGCATTTATATATACAGAAAATAAGTTGAGGCTCCAAAATATAAATAACATGCTCCAAATTCTCTTTAGAATAACTCCGTTAATTTTTAAGCTACAGTATCCATTAAAAAAATATTTTGAAGGTAATTTCAAAAGCTACAAGACTAAGTAGATTAAAATATGTTAAAATTCTTTATTTTTAAATAGTAAATGGCCAAAGTGCTGATTACAGGTGTGTCAGCCGCTGTATCTCAAACTTCAATTGGCTATATCTCTATTATTTTTCGAGCTACAACAAAAATAAAAAAATTAAAATTTTTGTTAAGAAAAAAACTACATTTTGGTATAGTACCATTTTTCACGTATCTCTTATAGTTTTAGATTTATTTTATAAAAATGTAAATTTTTAGATAATTAAAAAAAAGATTTTTTAATTTAAACATGATTTTTTCAAAAAATACGCATTTTAAACAGGCTAAACTTTTAAAACTTATAAATAACACTATAATAAAATGAATTGTAGAAGATATACGTTTAATTTCAATTCTGATCGAAATAGTGTTACTTATGCTGCTCGTTTTTTTTTTAAAGGCTAGAGTAATTCAAATTCTTTCCTTCGTATTTTACTTTGTTTTAATCGAAATAGCTTTTAACATAGCTCATTTTAAAGGTCTTTTCTAGCTCTTTAAAAAGTGTTGTATGAGTTTTTATCAAAACAGATGTCCATTTTCCGATATTTGATGTTAAATGCATCGAGTATAGTATCCCAAAAATAAAAAGTCATCTTCAAACAATTATAAATCGCTTAGTATTGTACTTATAAAACTTAATAAAAAAACAATCTCTTTGTTTTTTATAAGCTTTATTTTTGCTCATTATAGATTTTTCAATAAAACGCTTTGTTTCTGAGTTATTCGTACAAAATCATTGGAAAACATGTTGTTTTTTGCGAAAAGTTTACTTTTTCAAGTGCGTATAACTCAAAAAGTATTAATTTAGCGAAAAAAATTTATATGACATTTTTTGTTTAAAATTTGATTCTATATCAATTCCCGGGGTTATTTTGAGTGTAAAAAGTTCAACCTCCTAGATGGGGTGCCAACCACCCCAGGGGTAGAAGCACACATTGGCACCATATAACTTATGTTTTTTGAGAAATTTACTACCCACTGTAAAAATTTCAGATAAATCGGTGCAGTTATAAAAAATTTAAAGGGAAAATGCCACAGTAACTGGACTACAACAGAGGCGGACGAAACTGATTCAGAAGCTGACAAAGACTTTGATGGTGGCGACGTTGGTGATGCTATTGCAACTCACAAAGATTTGCGTAAAGAAGCTAGAGAAGCTGCATCGCTTGATTTCATAAGAAATTTAGTTTCATAAGAATTTCAATTTAAAGATAGTTTGTTTTAAATTTACATTGGCTATATTAGATATATATGTGTGTTTCATAATAGATATAATAAAGATAATTTCAAAAAGTGCTTACAAACTAATTCTTTGAGAACCGCGATAAAAACCCTATATATATATATATATATATATATATATATATATATATATATATATATATATATATATATATATATATATATATATATACATCTAGCGGTTAATGTACACCGTGTATTTTATTATCTGAGTAGCGCTTTATGTAGACTCCGACCAACACGTAGGATTAAGTGGACTCCACAAAAGGATAAACCATTTTTGGGATCCGTATTTACGATATTGCATATACTTCTAAACTCCTGCGATGTTGCCAATAATTGTATTAGTAGTAGATTTTCAAATTTTACAGCAGGTACATTCTGGAACTTGAAATTTATTTCAATATCCATCAATTTAATCATGGAGGAATTTGAGGACTATTTGACTAATTTATGTAGTTAAATATAAATTGTTAACCAACATATACCTTTATTTTACTTTTTAGTTTTAATAAGCAAGGCGGTAATTTATATTACTTGCTTTATATATTTCCAAACATAAGAAAGTGTGTATTATAAACATTTAGTACATAAATGTACGTATATCAAATAGAGTAATCGTGTAACAGTTTCTGAAATTAGAAGCCCCTTCGGTAAGATTATAAAGTTTGTTACCACAAAAAATCTACTAGCATGCACAGAGATGAGAGAGACCTACACAGAAGATCTATTTTTAGCGAATGACAGGGCCATCTATGTAGCCAACCATTGGAAATACAAAATTTAAAGCTGTTGGTGTTCCGGACACGGAAAGTAAAGTAAGTATAAAAAGAGGTAAAAGTAAAATGAAAAGAAAAATAAAACACTTATATAATATGTAGACCTGAAAGTGCGCCGGAGGGTTTGAAATAAGAATTTACCTAAGGAATGAAATGAGAATTTACCTAATATAAAACAGATCTGAAAGAGAACAAAAAACAGATCAAAGAATTAATACAGATTAAGTACATCCTTAAGTAACATATCTCAAATCCGCCTGCAGTTTTGTTGGGTATATCGAGTAGCTCGACAGAACTGTTGCCGGTCCCAAGCCCAAATAAAGGAGGAGGGGGTCTACAGCCCGTTTAGCACTCTACTGATAGACTTTAAAACCATACAGCTCATATAAACAGAATTATGCCTCGGGACAGGAATGATTTCATTACGACGACTAACGGGAGAAAGAGGACAACGAATTTGTGGTAAACGAGAAATACACTTCGCATCGGTGCTTTGAACGTAAAGTCTCTACAAGAGAGCAGAAAATTACAAACGAGCTTGTAGAACAAAAATATAGACATGTGTGCGCTAAAAGATACAAAGAAAAACGGAAAAGGGTCAAATTATTATAGATGACCATCTCATGATTTACAGTGGTGTTGCCAAAGAAACCAGAGCCAAAGAAGGAGTCGCTCTATTAGTACACAAAAATTTTTTACACCAAGTATAAAAATAGTAAGTGTAAAAATTAAACTGGATGTCAAACCTCTGAATGTGATAGCAATTCATGCACCAGAGAACAACAAAGATACCACCATAAGGGAAAACTTCTACGAACACCTTCAGACTGTAATAAATGAGACCCCAAATGATAAATATATAATCATTATGGGTGATTTTAACGGCCGTGTTGGCAATGATTTAGTTCCAGGGATAAAACAGCGATATAACGAAAATATCAGAAATGAAAACGGAAACCTTCTAACGGACCTCTGCAGCAAAAACCAGATACGTAATAATAATACATTTTTCCCTCACAAAGAACAATACAAATACATTTTTGAAAACAGTAGAGGACAAAGATCTATTATAGACTATATTCTGTTGAATAGAGAGCACTAACATCAGCAGAAATAGAAAGCGATCACAAATTGGTATTGTGCCGAATGAAAACACGTATATGTGATAACAAAACACCGAAATACACCACAAAGATAAAAGTCCAAAGCTTACAGGATGACTCAACAAGATACCTATTCCAGAAAAGAAGAACCAAAAAAAACAGAAAAACATATATCACAGAAAGTGATGGAGTCGAAGAAAGCTGGGCAAAAGTTAAGTCTAATATCTTAGCCTCGGCCAAGAAAGTTCTTGGTAAAAGAAATATAAATAAAGTGAAGGAAAAATGTAAAGAAAACAAAAAAGCTTACCTGAAATACATGTCAACCAAAACACAAGAGGCATAACATAATTACAAGACAATTAGAAACGAAACACATGCACTTATAAGAAAAATAAAAAATGGTCACCGGGAACGTTTTTCGAAAGAAATGGAACATAATTTTTCTCGTCTGCAAAAGGAAATATAGCGCTTCATCAGACGTCAAAGAACGGAGTTAAAGTAACTAATAGAACTAAAATACATAGAAAATGATACGTGGATTGACTACCTAAAGAAGCTATATACAGGAGAAAAACAAACGACGCTAGAACCGGAAACATCAGAAATTACAACATACATATAAAGAACTTAATATAAATGTACAGGAAGTTCGGAAAATACTTGAAAACCTGAGGAACAGAAAAGCAGCAGGTAAAGACGGGATACCAAACGAATACTGAAATATTGTGGAGCAGCAATGACAGAAAAATTAACAACATTAATTAATAAAATTATAAAACACAATAAAATGCCGGAAGAATGGAGAAGGAGCGAACTAACTCTACTATTTAAAAAAGGAGATAAAAACAGACAAAAAGCTACAGAGGTATAAACTTGTTAAATACTACGCTAAAACTTACAACTAAAATTTTACAAGTGCTAATTAATCACAATATAAGTTTAGCAGATGAACAACCGGGTTTTTTTAGTGGTAGATCATGTACAGATGCAAAATTCGTGATAAAGCAAATTACTGAGAAATCACTGAAGTATAATAGACCAGCATTCCTGTGTCTGATTGACCTAAAGAAAGCGTTTTACAGAGTAAGACTGGAAGATGTAATCCATCTTCTGTATAATAGAGAAGCTCCCCTAAATATTATAAAAACTATCGAAAACATCGACCAAAACAACAAAATTGAAGTCAGAATATATCAGAGAAAAATTATTTTCTTCATGCAGAAGTGTATTGTGCTTTTTTTTTATTGCAAATTTTACATGTGTATTTAGAGAGGCATTTATCAGTTAAATGCTAAGTGCCAAAACAGTTTCTGCAAAGCTGTGCTTGCTTTACAAAATTAAACCTTTCTCGAGAATTAGTGTCTTTAAATAAGTTACACTGATATATTTTATGACCAATTTGTTCACAAAATATGCAATTTTCATATCTAGATTTATTATTATTTATAGTGGAAATATAAGCAGTTTTTTGAGTGACTTTATTATTAAACTTTGACTGAGTTTCAGTGTAATTAAGTTTCTCTAAAACATCACAACTTTTTTCTAGAAATTTAAAAAATTGTTTGAGTGTTGGAACATTCTTAGAACCTACTTCATATTCAAAAGCCTTGTGAGAAGCAAAATCTGTTTTTTCTAAAAATATTTCTATTAAAAGGAGGTCCCAATGTTCAATTGGAACTTCGAGATTACTAAGAGCTTGAAGCGTTTGCTTCGTGTGTACAAGAAAATCTCTTAGTACCTGAGGAGTGGATTTGACTAGAGATTGAGACTTTAACAGCTTTTTATAAGAGTACTAATCACTCGTGATTTGTCATCATATCTTTCTTTTAGAATTTTTATAGCGATAGCAAAATTTGCATCTACTACTTCGATGCTGCTAATTAAGGTTCTCCTTTGAGGAAAGATTTTAAATATATAAACTTTTGTACATTATTTAAACTTGAATTGTTTGTGATCAGAGTTTCAAATAGTTGAAAAAATTCATTGAATTCTGAGAAATTGCCGGTAAAGGTTTTCATGCTAATTTCAGGCAGATTCGCACTGAAAACAGCTTTATTATTTGAGCTAGGTGCTTTATTTTCTGTTAAATTTAATTCTATTATTTTTCTTTGCAAACCTTTGAGTGTGTTGAAGTGTTTTTCTTCAACATTTGCTCGATCAGCTGATTGTTGGTCGCTGTCATCAGTCTGTTCGATTTCTAATTGAATTTGTTCATATTGTGTGAAAAAATTAAAAAGTTTTTCTTTCCTATTTTCAAAATCAAGTATTTCGTTTTCTGTGTCTTTATTGGCTATAAACCATTCTGAGATACGTGTAATTGATGCTTTAAGTGATTTGCGCTTTTTCTTTAAAGCTTCCATTTTTTATTTAAAAGTGAATATATTTGCAAATATATATACTGAGCGAGAAATAAGAGTGAATGATTTTGTTTAGTGTAAATGTCTTTTTCAACTAAGACGCGATTTTAATTGTAATAGAGTATTTTTACTAGAGTGATAAACAAATATTTTTCGTGAGAGCCGGCTGTGAGACAATCTGTATAATAAATAATTGTCAGCTATCTTTAGCGATATTGAGAAGAAAGATCTGTTGTCAAATCAAAGCCATTAGTTAATATAAATATTATTGAACAAATAAAGGTCGAGACAAATATCTACCAAATATAAATTATGTGCATACAGTGATTATAGAAGATATAGAAAGAGTTTTAACCTCACCAAATGTTTTGCAAGTATCAAATTTAATTACCGCTATCGCTTAGCAACACTTTTCACAAAACACACGTGTCTAATCTTGAACGAAGGTCAACTTGTGCAATCTTTCTTCTAGGGACGAGAAACCATTATTCTTACTTCTTGTTGTTCTTCGGCGTGTGTAATCCTTTTCTTTCTTCAGTCCTGTGTTATCAAATAATCTGTGCTCGATAGGACCACGAAATGAGGGAGCCTTGTAACTGGCTACCTACATTCGAGGGTTGGAAATCTTTTGATTCTAAGCCTTACTTCAAAGGACTTGTGAATGGATGTATCTCCATAGGTTTGGTTCTTCAGTGACCGTTGAAGGATAAGGATTCGAAATAGGCAGCAGAATAAGACAAGGGGATTCGTTGAGATTGAGCCCCATGATCTTCAATTTGATCATGGATCAAATCATCAAAAGCGTTAACAAACGAAGAGGATACAGAATGGGAAACAAAGAAATTAAAATACTCCGTTACGCAGATGACGCAATATTAATAGCCCAAGATGAAGATAGTTTGCAAAGACTGGTCCACAAATTTAACATGAGAGCAAAAGAATTTAATATGACAATCTCATCTCAGAAAACTAAAACAATAGTAGTCAGCAAAGCACCACAGATGTAAAATAGAAATTGATGGCATTAGCAGAAACAAGACCCGACACAGCCACAACGCAAAGAATAATGGACGCGGCAGAGATGAGAGTACTGAGAAGAATTACAGGAAATACTCTGAGAAATCGAAAAGAAAATGTAAGGTATAGTGTATAAATGAATGGATACAAAATAGAAAAAAAGAATGGAATAACCACATAGGTAATGAAAATAAAATACCTGGCATTATGAATTTATTATGACAATTTCATCTCAGAAAACTAAAACAATAGTAGTCAGCAAAGAACCAACTAGATGTAAAATAGAAATTGATGGCATCAGTATTGAACAAATAATGGAAATAAAATACCTGGGAATTACACTGTCTAGCTACGGAGACCTGGACAAAGAAGTGAGAGATCAAGTACTAAAAGCAAATAGACTGGCAGGATGCCTTAATAACACTATATGGCTAAACAGACACATTAACACTGAGATGATATCAATTTATAAAGCCAGTGTAAGACATATAATGACATATGCCTCAAAAACAAGACTCGACACAGCCACAACGCAAAGAATAATGGAAAAGGCAGAGATGAGAGTACTGAGAACAATTATAGGAAATACGCTGAGAAATCAAAAGAGAAGTGAAGACATTAGAAGAAAATGTAACGTAAAGTATATAAATGAATTGACACAAAATAGAAAAAAAGAATGGAATAATCACACAAGCAGAATGGAGGAGACCCGTGACGTCAAAATTGCAAGAGATAAGTCACGAATCGGCAGAATAAGTATCGGACGATCGCGCAAAAGATGAAGTGATAACCTTCCATAGAGGTATTATTTCGCCAATGAACAAGTAAAATTGCTTATAAAGAGAAATAATAACAAGAAAAAAAGTAACATCTCTCAGATAAATAAGCGGAACAACAGAAACTGAGTATAAACGTGAAATTCCAGAATTAACATTAAATAAATTACCGCAAATCGTACGAACTGAAATAAGTGTTATTTTCTGCACATACATATATATAATATAATAAGAACTATATTTAAACCAAGTGACAGAAAAAAAATTATATATACATTTACTTCTAAATGATTAAGGTCTATAAAATTATTATTACAGTTAAAGCTTATACAAGCGACAAAATTTTTAAAACAATTAGACCGAACATAATATCATAACTGTAAAACATAATATATACGGAAACAATAAAGAAATAGATATGTTTAGTGGTTATGAAACCGCTTGTCGTCTGCCATGAATTTTATTACAGAATCAAGTTACCATTAGACACCAAAATATTTTGTCTCAGTAATGACTTACTACGATAAAAAGAAATAGAATACTTTTATAATACACAACGTTATAAAGGTAAAACTATAAAAAGATATACATATAATATAATAATGATATATATGATGATTCATAAACGCATGTTAATAACAATTTGTAATAAAGACATAAACATACCCACTAGAAAGTTTATAATTTCAAAACGACAGTAAAATAACGTTCAATTCAAAGGTTCAAATCGCGACATAATATGAAATAATTCAACAGCAAGTAAAAGTACTTTTTCTTTACCTATTTCTTTGTCGTCTTCTGAATCTTCATTTCCATTCGTTCCTATCTAAGCACATGTTATCCACAAGGTACTTCTTCATTTTTTATTCACTACTCTTTTTGCTATGGCTTTCGTCATTTTATTTATTCATATCGTTCTCACTCATAACACATATTGGGTAGTTTATTGTTTCATTAAACTTTTTCTGTTTATATCCGTATCATATAAGTTTTCTAGTTATTATAGCGTATATAGTTTATGTTAATTCCATTGTATTTCTTATATTTTCAATATTAATTCTTTCCAATCAAGATTTTCGAGCAGCTCTGAACCATTGGCCCATTTTTGTTGCTTTTGTCACTGTTTCTCCTTTCTTTTAACTACAACTTTTCTCCACGTTGATCGGTCTTCTACATATCTGCAATGAAATGAAATATTAACTTTTTGAGATATCCATCCGAATATCATTATAAGAGCTTTCTTCATGCAGTATCTGTTCTTAATCTATACGGATTTGTAGCATTATACTAATAAGGCCTTATTTGTTTTATTCATTCTTCCTAATTTGCATCAATATATTAAAATAGGTCTGAAGTTTGTATTATGCTCGTTATTCCTTCAGTGACGGTATTATTAACTGTGATTATTGATCCAATAATATTTAAAAGTGTTCCATACTTTCGAAATTGCAGTTGTAGACTTTTTTGTTTTATCTAGATTTATTTAATTGGTGTCTTCTGTGTATTTGCTTGTATTTGGTTTTCACTTCGTTGATGTTTTAGTTTCTTATGAAGTCGATATCATCAGCATTATGTTAGGAGCTGCTTTGTACATTGGACCGTTAACGGATTACATGTTAAATGGACGTTATATATATTTTGGTAAGCTGTTCTTTAATTTTTTAACTATTTGAATCGAGAATTTGTATTTTATTAGATCTCTGGTTTATTTATTTTATATGTCTGATGTTTTGTTTCCTGTATCGTTACTACAAGGATTTTGCTGGATACCGACATAGGGAACCTGGTGGTACGTACATGATGTTTTGATTACCAACAGTAGAAAATTTGTCCTGCTGTAAAATCATGATTATTTTACTAGAAAATATAATGTTGTTTAATAATAATAAAGTTGTTTCACTTTGCTTTCTCCATCGAGGTCGCAGTGAGACTGCTACCATTATACTTTCTGGTATTTAATATTTTGCCGATCAAGCAACACTTCCTATAGTCATTAACTTGGTACTGATATCTCTACTCCCCGATTTCAGCAAGCAGTCACCAAACTATTAAAACTGCTACATTCATGCCTCCTATTCAGTGGCGGCTCGTGGCTTGAGAGACAAGGTCGGCAAGGTATTTTTTGTCTCCTCAGATAGGTATACCGTCTAATTAAGACTTAAGTAAATCATCATAGGAGATTTTTTGTTTTCTTGTTTTTTTTCCTATAAATTTAGAACCTAAACATGTTTATAAATTAACTCAAGTCTACGTTGTTTGGAAGTAGCAAAATGGGTTATAACGTCATCGTAAAATTTATTAGAGTTTTGGAGAGATTTTAAAATGTTTTTCTATTGACATTTGAGACAAGCTTGACATTCTCTCTTGTTTCATGGTATTTCGACAATAAGTTTTGATTCTTTTGAGGCAAGAGAAATCTCGTTCATTTGAAGCAGACGTTGGTGGTAATGAGAGAATTAATGATAATAATTTATTAATTTCGGTAACAGTTTGTTGTAATGAATTGCAGTATATAAAATTATACATATCTTGTAACTTATCCCATCTTCCGAAAATATTTGGATCAGCATATAAAACTTTTAATTCATTTTCTAATTTTATTTTATTAAAGAATGATGGATAATTTTTAATTAACCTGTCTAATAAATATCTTGGAAATTCTTTGGCGTAACTTTTAAATTTTGAATCGTCAAAGAGGTCAAAAATTTGCAAATCTTCAAAATTCGAAAAACCAATATCTATTTGCATAATAATAGTATCCAAAATTTCAAAATATACTCGTTTTTCGATATCTGTTTCTGTGTCATGCCTTTGTCTTTTTTTTGGGGGTTCGGAAATATCAAGCGAGTCCAAAACTTCTCTGCGTATATACTGGAAATTACTATCATTATGAAAATCTCTGAGATTTTGCACCAGTCTTGTTATTCTATTTTTGGAATGAATAATGTCAGTTAACTGATTTTGAACAACATTGAATATCAAATCGGTTTGGGTAAACACTTTTTTAAAAACATTTAAAAGTATGTTAAAAGAATAATCATTTAATAAAGTTTTCAAACCGATTGCTTCACGGATCGAGATATCATCACTTTGAAAATCGTCGCATTCAATAATAAAATCAAAAACTTCCAAAAGCTCCAAAAATTTAACTTTTAATACACAGAAGAAATAATTATATGCAGAAGAAACACAAATTAAAAAACGTTATCCACTTATTGTACGCAAGAGAGATACCTCTAGGAAAAATAAAAATGACCGAAAATATATACCAAAATAACACAATAAAAGTAAAAGTAGAAGAAGAACCAACCGACCCTAATAAAGCTGATAATGGGATAAGACAGGGATATTTCCTGAGTCCTTTATTGTTCAACCTGATTATGGATGAAATAATAAAAAAGTAAGAACTAAAAAAAGATACCAAATGTAAGAAAAACAAATTAAAATAATCTGCTGTGCAAACGACGCAATACTACTCTTTCAAAATGAAGATGATTTACAACGTATGCTGCACCAATTTCATATAACTGCCAGAAAATTTAACATGTTAATTTCCCTAAAAGAGACAAAATTCATGGTTACAACAGCAAATTTACTAAGATGTTAATTGGAGCTGAAAGGTCAGATAATAGAACAAGTGATGGAGTTTAAATATCTAGCCATCACATTATTTAGCTACGGAAAGCTCGAAACTGAAGTGGAAGATCCAGTGAATAGAGCAAACAGAGCCGCAGGCTGCCTAAATGAAACAATATGAAGCAATAAAACTATCGGGAAAGAAACGAAAGGCAGAATTTACAAAACAGTCATCAGACCAATGACATACGCGGCAGAAACAAGACCTGACACAGAGAGGACAAAAAGGATATTAGAAACATCAGAGATGAAAACACTTAGAAAAATTGATGGTAAGACACTATGGGACAGAGCTAGAAGTACAGATATACGACGTAGATGCAAGGTGGAGAACATCAAGAACTGGTTAATAACTAGAAGAGTAGAATGGAACGATCATATAAGCCGAATGACAACAAATAGAGTAGTAAAGACGGCAAGAGACGGTTAACCCGTAGGAAGACGATCAGTAGGAAGATCACGAAAACGATGGAACGGCAACTTACTGGAGACACATTGAAAAATGACAGTCATGTCTATATAAAAAGAAGAAGAAGAAGACACAGGATAAACATTAAAATTGCTGCAAGAAAGATAAAATAAATCAGTCATATTAATGTAGAATAGCAGAGGACAGAGTGTTTAGAGAAAATAATGAATCAGTCATATTAATGTAGAATAGTAGAGGACAGAGTATTTGTCATAGCTTTGGACAAGTGCCCAATTAAAAAAAGAGCACAGGTCGTTCAAAAAAGATGGAACTCTAAAAAGAAAATAGAATAAATTTAAAAAAAATAAAAGCCTAAACATGTCTTTTCCTACTTTTTTAATATTGAAAATACGTAAATAGAACATTGAATTAAAATGTAATCTTTGATAATCTGTGATAAACCCATCACCTGAACAGTGGCGCCGATATATGTAGTTGAAATTGTTTACACTTATTTTAACTGTTTATTTTGTTATTATCTAGATATGAGTTGCGACCGATATCACAAACTTATTTAATTTTCATAAAGAGGCTCTTTAATACCTAAAATTATTACTATACAAATCTGATTCGAAATATCGTCAAAAAGTAATACACGGCATGTAAAATTTAAATTTTTAATAAAAAGTAAAAGATTAGGCATTACTTATGGGATTCAACGAACGAGCGTTAAGGAAGATTGAAGTACTAATAAGATTACCGCAATCGGACATACCCCGGGTAATGATGAATTAATTAATCGGCTAATTCTTCAGTCAACCCTTTAATATGATTTTGTCAAATTGGTCCTTTTTAGGACCAACTATTCTAATAACATATGTCTATAACTGTTAAGGGTATATCTAGAGATCAAGAAACTTTACTTTACTTAAACTTATCAGACATATGAGCTAAACACGAATGTAACTTACTTCTAGTGCAGGAAACACATATAGGGCCTAACCTAGGGTATTTGGTATATAGCTGATCGCTGAAAATCACATCATAGATATAGACATGCTATTTCTGTCGGAAAAGAAGCAAAGAATAACTTAAAGTAAGAAAAGACAAAACTAGTCAGCCGAGAGAACCTTTTAACGATGTTGAGCTTGGATCCACCATCTACATATTTAATGAAAAATAATACAACTACCGACATTGAGGATTTGAGCACAAAGCTTATTACGAAACCTGGACCAAAAACACTCTACAATGGCTTATCCGGATGATGAACAACTTTATTCAAATTATGGAGATACCCAAAATTTAGAGACAAGCCAAAGTTGTTACCTTGCTTAAACCTGGCAAAAAAAAACCGGGTACGAAAAATATCCGGTATCAGGGGTGGTATTTTTCAATCTAAATGCCGCTTATGACACCTTAATTTACAGAATATTTCTCCAAAAACTATATGATATCCCCTTAGATAACAAGCTCACTTACATTGTCTGCGTATGCCAACATAAGAGAATATTTTTTGTATCACTCACTGGTAAGAATAGCAGATGAAGAACGGGGTAGCATAAAGGCACCTACACTGTATAACATTTACACAAACAAACGATCCATACCGGTAGATACTAGGACTTCTATTATATAGACGAGACACCTAATATTGCACAATAAAAATAAACTATGAATCAATTTTCAGCCAAAACCCCTGAAAAACTCGTGGGTGTTCCTTCAATTTCCTCAACATAGACGTTTTCACAAAACTGTACATACAATCTTGTCATAAAATCATTGAACTTGAAAATAGTTTGTATCACACCGGGTCAGTCACAGATTATTGTTTAAAACTAAAAGGTAAATTGAGGACCAGAAATAATATTCTTCGCAAGCTTGTCAGCTAAAAGTGAGGCGCACGTCCTTCCGCCCTTGTACTATATGCTTCTGCTGCCGAATATACCTTGTTAGACAAATTAACCATTCTTTCTTTTTGTGCACACTACTACCCATTTTAATAAAAAAATATCTATTTTAGCACTTAACCATATTTATTTTGAGATAGCCTTCTATCGAGATATCATATGTAGTACACAAATAAGACCAGAACTAAAATATTAAAAAAGCTTTATACAATATATCGCAGAAGATTGGATAAAATAAAAGTAGTTTTTATTAATCAGATGCTTACATAAAATGTACAAAGACATACTCACGTAAACAAAATATATTACGAAATTTCTGTAATTAAAAAAAACATCAAGTTCGGCATTGAACTAATAGAATTATATTAAATAAAAAAACAACATCTTTAAAAATACAGAAAAAATAAAATTTTCTATGCAAGCGAACATTCCATTAAATAATAAGCTCAAAATCCTTTTGTATCTACATACCTGTTTTTTAAAGAACCAGTTACATTTTAGTACTTAGTTATACCAGGTAATATGATATCCTCTGTTACACAGTGTAATGCGTATGACATTCCACTGTCTACAAACAGTAGATAAAAATAAGGAGCCCATATAAACCGTTCCGGGTACATGTTGAAAATATACGGTATAATCGCACAGTTGCCAAACTCTCAGAGCTTACTTAAACCGATAAACGTATGGTTCAAATATACAATGAAGAAGATCTGAACGACCCCTATAATATATACACGTGAACTAAGCGATATACATTTATGATACAGGGGTATTTACGGGCTCCAAAAATTTTTTATAAATTAATAAACTCTACATGTTGATGAATCGACTGAACCAATATTACGGAATTGTCAAGTGAGCTCCGTATATCGGTATCCACTTGACCACGGAGCTCAATTGAACCTGAATTTTAACATGGGCGGAGTTCACTTTATGCCGTAGATATATATATATATATATATATATATATATATATATATATATATATATATATATATTATTAAAAAACACTCATTGCTCATTAAATCATTCACAAATAATACATCATCACAATATATATATATATATATATATATATATATATATATATATATACGACATAAAGTAAACTCCGCCCATGTTAAAATTAAGGTTCAAGTGAGCTCCGCGGTGAAGTGGACACCGATATACGGAGCTCACTTGACCATTCCATAATATTGGCTGTGTCGATTCGTTAACATGTATAGTTTCATAATTTTTAAAAATTTTGTAGAGTCCATAAGTACCCCTGTATCATAAATGTATATCGCTTAGTTCACTTGTATATATTATAGGGGTCGTTCAGGTCTTTTTCACTGTATATTGGAACCATAAGTATATCAGTTTAAGTAAGCTCTGATAGTTTGGCAACTATGCGATTAAGCCGTATATTTTCAGCGTATATTCTAAACGGTTCATACGGACTCCTTAGTCCTTATTTTTGTTATCATTCATACGCATTACAGTATGTAATAGATATGTCTACTACCCAATACCTGTTTTTGGTAGGTACGTGCTTTTCTAAAAATAGCTTTATAGATACAAAAGGATTTCCTTACCAAGTTGGATGTTTTTTTCATATGCGGAAATTTCCTAATGCATTTTGTTAACGTCAGTATATCTTTATACGTTTTATTTAAGAATCCGATTAATATGAACTTGATTTATTTTATCCATCTATTGTTTTACGATATCTTGTAGCTTCTTTATTATTTTATTTCTGGTTTTGTTTGTATACTACATATAATTCTGGATAGGTTATCTTAAAATAAATATTTAAGTGCTAAAATAGATATTTTTGTGTAAAAATGGATAGTAGTCCGCAAAAAATGAACGAATGCTTAATTTATCTAGCCAGAATATATCACTTTACCAATATTACATACTTCTGAATGGTAAGGTAATTTAGGGGTAATATCTAATCAATATAAGTGGCGTTAGTGTCCAATTTGCAATGATTTTTATAAGCAATAGCTTACTGACTGTACTCTACATGTTCAGTTTAAATAATTAAACCTTGTCCCTTCAGGAAAGAGCAATTTAAATGGCAAAGTCAACTAAGAAGGTGTGAAGAATCTTTTACCACCCCACATTCACACAAGTTAACCGGTGTTTGCAGGCAAGAGTCCTCCCGAGGGTTCAGATGGCGAGGATTAGCTTTTTTTTTTGGTATATCTTACACACGTGTTGATCTGGCCAGTTTTTTCTCGATTTTAGTCACAAAATGGGCTTGTATTCGTGGAGTACATGTTGCGAATCTAGATTTTGTTTCTTTCGTTCCTTAGCTACTTATCTTCGAATATTAGGTGTCTTGGTAGCTACGATATTGTAGAGCTTATGTAACGATGTGAGTCTTAATATCCGCTGAATTTGGATGACTAATTTATAGCTAAATCTACGAGTTAAGTATGTGTTGGTGTCATTCATACTGGCAAGGTATATTCGGCAGCAGAAGCATAGAATGCAAGCGTTTACGTTTTAAGGGTGGAAGGATGTGCTTCTCATTTTTAGCATAGAATGCAAGCGTTTACGTTTTAAGGGTGGAAGGATGTGCTTCTCATTTTTAGCTGACAAGTTTGCGGAGAATAATACTTCTGGTCCTCAGTGTGCCTTTTAGTTTTAAACAAAGTTATGTGAATGACTAAGTGTAATACAAACCATCTTCAAGATATTTATAGCAAGTCCAGAGTATAAGGATTTCATGACACTATTGGATGTTCAGATTTGTGAAAACGTCTGTGTTGGGGACATTAAAGTAGCAGAGTTTTTCCGGGGTTTGGCTTAAAAATGATTTATAGTCTATTTTTATTGTGTTTAACGCATGATTTAGATTTTTCTCCACTTCAGCAACAAAAGTTTTTGGTTGTGCAATAATAGATGTGTCGTATACATAATAAAAGTCCTAGTATTTACTGGTATGGGTTGATGGTTTGTGTACATTTTATACAGTGTAGGTGCCATTACGCTACCCCAAAGGAGACCGTTCTTCTGCGTTCTCCATCTGCTATTCTTACCATTGAGAAATACTAAAAATCTTCTGTTGTGTAGGCATACGCTAGTAAAACAAGTAAGTTTATTACCTAAGGAGATATCATATAGATTTTGAAAAAATGCCCTCTTTAAGGTGTCGTAAGCTGCAAATTGCTGCTTAGATTGACAAATACCACTAGTCATAACTTATATCTTTCGTACCCATCTTTGCTGTGTTGGGCAAGATTTAGTATTTGTGACGTACATGATCTTCCCTGTCTGTAGCAACTTTTGTCTTTTAATTTGAGTTTTTCTTCTGTTTTACCTCTTGAGGAGTATTTTGTAAAGCAAAATAAATATATTGACCAATAGCTTTTGTGGTCGTTGGAGTTTTTGCCAGGTTTAAGCAAGGCAACAACTTTGTCTTTGCTTTGTTTGTCTGCAGATTTTGGATATCAGTAACTGTTGTATTTTGGTCCAAATTTTATAATAAGCTTTGTGCTCAGATCTTCAGTGAGTGCCGTACTATTCTTTATTATATACATAGATAGTGGATCCAAGCTCAACATCGTTAAAAGGTTCCTTCAGCTGACTGGTTTTGTCCTCTCTCATTTTAAGTTTTTCTTTGCTTCTTTGCCGGCAGAGATAGCACTTTCACATTTATTATGTGATTTTCAGCGATCAGCTTAATACCAAATACACTATTTTTTGCCCTCTATGTATTTTCTGCACTAGAAATACGTCACATTTGTGCTAAGCGCATATGTCTGATAAGGTTAAGTAAAGTAAAGTGTCTTTATCTCTAGATATGCCCTTAATATTTATAGACATAATTAGAATAATCGATCCTAAAAAGGACCGATTTGACAAAAATCATATTGAACGGGTGATTCTGATTAGCCGATTAATTAATTATTTATTACCCAGGGTACAACTGATTACGGTGGTCTTATTTGTACTCAAATTTTCGTAAAGGCTTCTCTTTTGAACCCCATAAGAAATGGCTAATTAACTTTTCATTAAAAATAATTTTACATACTCGACGATATTTCGAATCAGATTTGTATAGTAATAACTATAGTTAATATGGAGTCTCTTTGTGAAAAGTAAATGAGTTTGTAATATCGGTTACAACTCATATATGAATGATAAGGACATAAACGGTTAAAATAAGTGCACAGAATTTTAACTAAATATATCGGCGCCATTGTTCAGGAGATGGATTTATCCCAGAGATTAAAGGTTACATGTATATTCCAGGTTCTATTTACGTATTTGCATTACTAAAAAAGTATATTTAAAATAAAGGCCTTAAAATATCTTTAGATTCTATGGAAATTAGAATCTATGGAAATTACCAAATTAAAAAATACAGACATAATTCTGAATGACCAAATTGAGACAAACAGTTGTCTTAAGTATTGTTTATATTGTAAAGGTCATCGTCATAGTATAGTCAGAACGCAACAAGGTTCTATTGGCGTTTCTGCTTTTTGTCTCCTCATTCCTATTGAAAACTTAGCCACGTAAATAACGTTTTAAAAATACATGTCAATATTTCTGAAGTGCCTTTCCTAAGATAACTTTTATTAAGCCTAGTTCGTTTGACTACATGTAATGGCTTTGATAGTTCCCAACAGATAAGTATTGATTGATTGATTGATTGTAGGTTGGATAGCAGTTGGTTGTACAGGCATGTGTTCATAAATATGATGGGTCGGTAGGTAGTCCCATTATTCCTAAATCTGACCATATGTTACCTCCCCTGTTGATTCGTGGACGTCCTAAGGGCATTTTTTCTCTCGGGGAATTCTCCCAGTTTAACTTGGCAATCCAGTTATTAGAAAGCCTTTGGATATACACAGCGTAACTTTGGCGTTGAGATTTAGTCTCTTGTATGACGTTGCTATCTTTATATATCTGTTAGACCTTGGCATTAGTTCCGGTTCGGTATTGGTTAGTATTCGGACCTTTGTAAGTTGGAAAATAATTCTGATAACTTTTCTAGTAATCCTGATCTAATTAATACCTAAGTTTTACTTACATTGTTTTGTCAGCGTTCTCGTCACATTTTCAGTCAATAGTTTAATCACTTTTTTATATATCCTGATTTTAGGGATTTGTATTAGACTTCTGGATTTAAAAGTGTTATGTGAGTTATATTTACATTAGTTAGCTACCTGAATATTCCATTTTATTTCTTATGTGACAGCGTTATCTACGATACCTAAAACGCTGCAATCTTTCAAAATTATATGGGTTTATTGTTACGTTATGCCCTACTCTACGTCCTCTCTCTTGTATGTTAAAGAAAATTTATTTAGTTTTCTCATTACTTACTATCAGACCGTTTTTTACTGCTAATAGCATTATTTTATAGCATTCTAATATTTAATCTATGGATTAAATACGGATAGTAAATAGATATTTTTCACTTTCTCGGAGAAAAAATATTCTAACATACAAAATGCTATTAAATTGCTAAAACCTTTCTTGCATATAATATCAGTACCATAATAAGGCGTATAGTCCTGGACTGGCTAGTCGTTGGATAATTGAAAGCATGAGTGTAGCAGTTTTAATGTTTTCGGGACTGCTACCTGGTATCGGGGAGCAGAGATATCAGTACCAAGTTAGTGCATATAGGAATTGTTAATTGAACTTTATTATTATTAAACAGTACTATATTTCCTAGTAAAATCGTCATGACTTTACAGTTATACAAATTTTCGAACGTTGGTTATGGAAACATCATATACATACCACCGGATTCCCTAGATCGACATTCAGCAAAATCCTTTTAATAATGATACGGGAGTAAAAATATAAATATTTGGGAGCTTACATCAACAAAGGATTAGATTAAGACTAAGAAATCAGGGTACGAATAGAAATGGCAAGGGCAGCGTTCTTAAAATTCAAGCAATTGTTCTGTGACCAAAATCTGAATACTGCGCTGAGACTGAGGTTTGTTGAATGTTACGTCTGGTCTCAACTATTGTACAGAGTAGAAATATGGCTACTGAAAAAGACTAAAGTGGTATGGACATGTAAGAAGAGCTAGCGACAGCAGATGGATAAAGAGAATAACCGAATGGAGCCCCATAGGAAGGAGGAAAAGAGGACGACCCCGAAAATCCTGGAGGAACGAAGTAGACGACGCCATGAGTAAGAGAGGACTAAACGATGAAAAATGGAACAACAGAGAGAGATGGAAACGGTTGAGCGAGGGAAGGCAGTGAATACTGTAGAATCCCTAAATATATATAGAAATATGGACATTAAAAACGCAAATAGTTAGGAAGCTTTAAGCCTTTGAATTTTGGATATACCGGAGAATGTTGAGAATTCCATGGACTGCCAGGGTCACCAATGAGGAAGTGCTGAGAAGGATGGGTCGAGACAAAAAATTGTTGAGAACAATAAAAGTACGCAGGACTGCATACCTGGGACACATACTAAGGAATATAAAGTCTTCTGCAGGCCATCATGCAGGGTAGAGTCGATGGCAAAAAGGGAATAGGTAGAAAGAGGAAGTCATGGCCGCGAAATATTCGTGACTAGACAAACATGGCTGTAGACGAATTATTTCACGTTGCAAAAGACAGAGATACTTTTAGAAATGTGGTCGCCAACCTCCGTTAATGAAGACGGCATAGGAAGAAGAATGATACGCTAAACAAAAAAAAACAGAGATGAAGATAGGCGCCAAGAAACTCTGTGTTATAAAACAGTTGAATAAAATACAGATTCTCGATTCAAATATTCAAAAATTGAATGAACAGCATACTAAAATAGAAATAACGTCTATTTAAAATGCAATTCATTAATGGCTTAAGGTACAAAGCAGTCCTAGCATCTGCTAATGATATTGATCTTATAAGAAACTCTCTCCCGTCCGCAAACGACATCTTCAACAAAGTGAAGAGAGCACGAAAAATGTTTCACTTAAAATCAACAAAATAAAAACCAACTACAAGCGAATCAACAGAAGAAAGCAATTCCGTACATCTAGATAAAATATTAAAGTCAACAATTATAATTTCGAAACTATGGAACACTTTAAATATCTTAGATTAATAATCACGGTTAATAATAATGTCACTAAAGAAATACAAAGCATAATTCACTTCAGACCTATTTTAAAACATGAATGTTTTATAAAACAATAAGACCGAACATTATTATGTTATAATTGTAATAGCATTGTTTAAATAGGACTAGTTAGCCAACGCAATGTATAAATTTGTTTGATTCTAATTGAGACAGTCACTAGATGTCACCACTCTTTCTGTCTCAATAGATTTTAATATACCATTGTTTGTTTGATATACATTATACTAGATGGTGCTATGTGAAAAAGTTAAGGACTAAACTAAACGTCCATTTTTGATCCACTGAATTAAATTCACCAGCGTTGCAATATTTCACTGACATAGTAGCAACAGGTTTACTTACAAATGTTACAAAAAACAGATCTTGAATCACTTAAGATATTCATTTAAAATAGAGTTATTACAATGGTAATAGATATGTTGGCTAGAATCAAATTACCATAAAGTCACCGAAATATTTTATCTGAGTAATGACTCACTACTGATTGCTACGTTACGTTATACGATACATTTATAGTTAAAAGCGAAATTATTAGGTGTTATGCCATGTATAATATATGTGTATCTATAAAGTATTATAGTAAGATATTGAATTTCCTACATTTAAAAATCGAAATATTGAAATTAGACAGTAAAAAATTATAATTTTAAGATTGATTTATAAATTATTATAATTTAAATTTTACTACTTTGTGAAACAAATATTGTACATCAAAAAACGTAGCAATCGAAACATCGAAACGTACATTTATATATTAAATTTTTCAGTGTCAATGCATTAAAAAAATACTAATAAATAAAAATGGACACTTGCATTTTCCAAGCTTATAACAGACCCTAACTTAAGTTTAAAAATAATTAAAGCAAGTAATATAAATTACCAACATAAAATATTTAACTACATTAACCAAGTATTTGTGAAATTTCGGGATGACTAAATTGATTGATATTTAAATAAATTTCAAGTTCCAAAACGTACCTGCTGTAAAATTTAAAAATCTACGACTAATCAAATTATTGGCAACATCGGAGGAGTTTAGTTGTGTGCGCAAAGAAATGTATACGGATCCCAAAAGTGTTTCAACCTATTACGGAGTCCACTTAATCCGACGTGTTGGTCAGAGTCCACATACAGCGCTACCCAGATAATAATATACACGGTGTATATTCGTCTGGAGTTAGTATAATACCGTTTTAGTACGGGGCCCACATTAACCGCTAGATCTATATATATATATATATATATATATATATATATATATATATATATATATATATATATATATATATATATATATATATATATATATATATTGTTGTACTTTTGAATGTCCATAAGCAATAAAAAACCGATATACAAATTTTATTACTTAAATAAAAATTAAAATTATTGATATTTCATAAAGACACGGGCATATAAATTTTCAAACATCCTGTATAAGACAAAATATGTATTTTAAGTTGTTCGAAGAATTGTTCATTAGGCCTCAGAGACAAGACTTTCAAATATTATCGATAAGAAATTTAAATAAGTCGGTTATTGTGGAATGGATTTACCCGGAATAAAAGTGTATATAGAAAGTTTGAAACAATAGACCGGGATTTGCGGTGGTTTTTCTATCCGAAAGATTATATCGGTAAAAGTTTATTAACAAAAGACATTGAATTGAGAAACAGGTATCGTTTGTAGCTATTAGTAAGAAATATTTGTAAAGCAGATAGATTTAGTTAGAATAATTAAAGAAGGTTGTTTTCTGGAATTACCCGAATGACGTTTTATAGAAAGAGTTGGTTGGTAACGATATACGTCACAGAGATGTATGATTTTTATTGGTCAATTTTTGAATGCAAGGAGGTTGGTTTTGGCTATGAGATAGGAGAGAGAAAAAAAGGTTAAGTAGTCAGTTTTCGTCGTCCAAGAAGGAAGGAGCTTTGTGATTTGTGTTTTTTTTTGAAGTCCCGAAGACGTAATTTACCGGGTGTGTTTATTTGCTGTGTAAAAGCTGACCAGTGTGGGGAACGGGGTACAGAGAGATAGAAAACCAAAGGGTATAAAAATTTTAATAGCAGACGAAGCCGGAAACATTTGGAGTTGTAAACAGGCGCGGAGATTGGCTCAAAGGGAGGCTGCATAGACTAACACGAGTTGTTGGGTTGCAGATACAGTGACAGATAGGAGAAAGGTGTACGTCATCTGGACCACAATAGGAGCAGAAGCAGAGAAAGGATTTTTTGTTGTGGCGTGGCCATAGAATTGCAACGGCAGAGAAGGAAAGGTCAGTCAATTTTCATTAGAGCCGGAGTGTGATTTTCATTTATTAATTAAATAAATTGAATAAATAATAGAGACAGTTAATTTTGCGATCACTTAAAAAAAAAGAATTATAAAAAGAGCTTAGTTATAACACATATTAAAAATCAATGTAAAATAACATTTGGGTCCATGATAGAAAACAACTTCTCATATATTTAAAGTTAGTATATTGCAAATATTACAGGATTGATTGTTATATAAAATTTCATTAAAATAAAGGACATCTCACATATAGTTCAGTTGAAATTCTATGTATTTTATTCAGGTCATATTACCTATCCCGATTAGGAAGCCAATTGGAAAATATTTTGAATCCACGATCAAAGGTAAATAGTACAATTTAAATAGCCTGAGATTGTAATTAATTAATGCTGATTTATTGTGATTAATTGGAGATTAGATCATTTAATAAATATAGACAGGATTTTTCCTAAGTAAGCAATATAATACAATTTAAATAGCATAACAAAATGGCCCCCAACGTGTAAAGCTTTGAAAAATATTTCTAGTTGGCAAATTTAAAAGGATAGGAGTAGACGAGCAGATATTTGAAAGTTTATATGCCGGGGATAAAGTGAAATATTATGTAAAAATTGAGGACATAAAGATTTATATATTTTTTTAAGATACAATTTATCATAATTGATTTATTCGTGATATTGACAATTTATAGGTTACCATAATTGATTTATTTGTGTGATATTTACATTTGATAATTTTACCATACTTGAATTATTTGATTGATTTTGACATTTGATATTTTACCATTTGATTTATTTGTGGGATATTGAAATTTGATACTTGTACTCAAGAGTTATTACATTTGAACAGGAAAAGTCCCGTTTGTTGCAACAGACCAGTAGAATTTTATATTTGGCGGGGATATTATTGCACAAATTTCAAAGTTTCATATTTGGCGGGGATAAATAATCTAACGAACATGTCGACCACAAGGAGTCAAAGCAAAACGCAAGAAAGGAAAGAGGATAAGATAGAAGAGGAAACAATTATTGATGAAGGATCGGATAATGAAGGAAATGCTACAATAATGGAGGAAAGAAAAGAAACAGGGATGTTAGAAAAATTATTAGCTATGATGCAAATACAGACACAACAAATACAAGAATCGTCACAAAAAATGGATAAAAATCAACTGGAAACAAAACACATAATGGATGAAACAAAACAAACAATGGAAGAAAACCAACGGGAAACAAAACAAACAATGAGCAATATAGAGCAGCGTCTGGAAAACTATGAACAGGAAATTAAAGGATGTGTTGAGGGGATAAAAAAAGAACTGATACAACAAATAGAAGAGATTAATGAAATTAAAAATAATATGAAAGAACAAGAAATGAGAATTAAAGATAATTTGGAGGAATTAAAAATAAAATTTGAAAATGCGCTACAAGAAGACCGGAAAGAAACGGAAAGGAGATTTAAACAAATTGCAGAGATGGAGATAAGAGGAGTAGAAAGAAAGGAAGTCATCGTACATAGCACAGAAGACGTAAAAGTACGATTTGGCGGGGATATAAGGAAAATATACCCAGTGCCTTTTATAAATAACCTAAAGGAAAAAGTCAAATACATAGGACCGTTTGCAACAGCAAAGGAAACCATCAGAAACCATCTCAAAGAAGAGGCAAATCTTTGGTTTGTCAGCAAGGAAGAAGAATTGGACAATTGGCAAGATTTTGAGAAAAGATTCTTAAATTATTTCTGGGGAAAAATCCAGCAACTACAAGTAAATAAAGAGTTACAAAATGGAAAATACCATGAGAGGATGGGCGTATCAGAAAAGATGTACGCATTACAACTCTATAATAATGCAAAACATTTGCAATATAATTATTCATCAGAACAATTGGTAGAGTTGATATCGCGACATTTTGAAGAAACCTTGGAAGACCACATAAATCTCCAAAATTACAAGGACATTGACAGCTTATGTCAATTTTTGCAAATGAGAGAATCACGTAGGCATGAAAGAAGAGAAAGAAGACCGCAAGAAAATTATAGACAAAGAGAAAACCAAGAATATAGAGATAGAGGTCAAAATTTTAGAAGAGATTATACAAGACGAGAATTCATACCTAGACGGGGATATGAAAATAGACCGAACGGAAGAGAGAATTATGAACCCAGAACCCAGAGATGGAATGAAAACAGGGATCGGGAAAATGAGAGTAGAAATAACCGCCCATACCAAGGAAACAGATACAATAACCCACGGAATGATAGACCAAAAGAGAACAGAAGAGAAATAAATAATATGCAAAGAGAAGAAAATGAATATGAGAGAGAAGAGGACGGGAGAGAAAACACAGAAGAACAACAGGCGTGTTTTCAAGAAGGCGCTCACTAGAAACGAAGAAACAAACAGGAATTTTTTGTCACCCCAAGGAATTTATTAAACTGGCAGGAAACAATGAAAAGAGAAATGGAGTTAATTTAAAATTTGTGGATGGATTTATAAATGAGAAACCAATTAAAATTATGATAGACACAGGCTCTGAAATAACACTGGTCAACAGAAAATTAATCGAAGAAGTAAATTTAACAAGTCTAATTTATAAAATACCTAGGGTGAATTTAGTGGGCGCAAATAAACGGACATTGGCAACAATAAATGAAGGTATACGAGTAATGGTACGATTGAAAAAAAATATGTATGCACTTCAATGTGTAATAATGCCGAATATGTCACATGACATGATTGTAGGCGTTGACGAATTAACGGAAAAACATGTAGTGATCGACTTCAAAACCAATACGATGAAAATAACAAAGGAAAAAGAAGAAGAACAGGATAAGGAACAAGAGAAACAAATTACGGACGAATCAGAGAAAGAACAAACGGTGGAAATGAACCTGGCGACGAAGAAAGGAAAAGGAAGAAAGAGGGGAAAAGGTCTGAAAAAGATCAAAGAAAAAAAAACCTGGGATTCCTCAAAAGATGAGACGAGCCCAACAAAAAAAAAACAAAGGAAAATGAAGAGGACACAATGAAGACAGTGGTGTTTGAAGAAGACACGGAGTACACGGTGAATATGTGCGAAAAATTTGATGGGAGAGACAAAAAATTGATATGTGGAGAAGGCAAAGAAAATGATTTGCGTATAATTTTAAGAGACTATGAAACGCTGATAAATGAGGAAAACCGAGTGGCCACAAAATACGAGCACTCATTTGAGGTGAAAAACTTGGGAAATTTTCGATCGAAGACTTATCCAATTCCTTATAAGTATCGGCAAGAAGTAAAGCAAGAAATCAAAAAAATGTTGGAAGATCAAATCATTGAGAGATGTGACTCACCCTATATTAACCCAATTGTGATAGTGAAGAAGAGCAGTGGAGAGTTAAGACTCTGTTTAGATGCCCGAAATATCAACCAACACACAGTATCACAATATGAATCACCGTTAAATATCGAGGCCATTTTTGGAAGAATCACGGGATCACATATTTTCTCAAAAATTGATCTAAAGCATAGTTTTTGGTTAATACCTTTGGCTGAAAAGTGTAGAAACTACACTGCCTTTTCAATTGATGGTATAGTATACCGATTTAAGGTAGTTCCGTTTGGATTACAAAGCGCCTGTGCAGCACTTGTACGAGCTTTGCATACCATTTTGAATCACCATGAAGAGTTCATCGTCCATTACATCGACGATTTATTAATTTTTTCACAAGATATGCAGAGTCATGTGGAACATATCAAAATAATTTTGAAAGAATTGGACACAGCGGGATTAAAACTAAACATTGAAAAATGTCAATTTTTTCAAAAGGAAGTGATTTATTTGGGTTTCAAACTTGACACCGAAACTGTAAGTCTAGCCGAGGACAGAGTAAAGCTCATCGACGAATACCCAAGACCAACAAATCTAAAAACATTGCGAGGGTTTCTCGGTACGATAAATTATTTCAAGAAATTAATTCCCGATTTAAGCCAAAAAGAAATTCCTTTAATAAAATTGTTAAAGAAAGGGACAAAATGGAATTGGAAAGAAGAACAGGAGGAAGCTTTCAAAATATTGAAACAAGAATTTGCTAAAGGAACGAAAATATATCACCCTATTTACAATTTGCCGTTTATACTCCGTACGGATGCGTCGATACAGAAATTTGCAGGAGTGTTGTCGCAAATACAAAACGGCCAAGAGGTTCCGATATGTTTTATATCTCGAGTGACTAAAACACATGAGAGAAAATACAGTGTCACCGAGTTGGAATTCGCCAGTGTACTATTTTGCGTAAACAAATTAAGGTTTTACTTATTGAGAGCTAAATTTACCATCGAAACGGATCATGCAGCATTGATACACATCATGAAGAATCGATTGGTAAATAACAGAATACACAGAGGCATTCTGCTCTTACAAGAGTATGATTTCCAATTTCGATACATCAAAGGGAAAGACAACATAATAGCTGACGCTTTAACACGGGACGAAGATACAGGAAAAAAGGAGACAATTACATTTCATGTGGGATTGAATATATTGACACAAGACGAAGGGATATTTTCGTTAAATGAGATAAGGACCGACCAGGAAGGCCTAGAAGAAAGAGAAAAGAGAAGAGCAGAGCTAGAAAACGAGATATTTTTTAAGAGAATAGACGGAAAGGAATTATATTTAGTGACACCGACATTGGCAGAAAGAATCATCAAGATACTACACGAGGAAAATGGACATATTGGCAGTAGAAAGGTATGGCTTCTATTTAGGGAAAACTACATCAGTCGACAAGATTACCGCATTGCAAAAGAGATCACACAGAAATGCGAAGTATGCCAGAAATACAAGAGCAGGAATTTTAAAAACGAAAATATTGCAAAGAGCATTGTATCCCGGAACAACCTGGACATTATAGCCATCGACATGTTAAGCGATCTAATTGTGACCACGCAAAGGAACAAGCATATTCTGGTGATGGTGGATGTGTTCTCAAAATACGTAAAATTATATAGTTGCCGCACCACAAAAGGGGAAGAAATATTGAGAAAAATAGACAATTTCATCGCTACGGTAGGAACCCCAAGAAAAATTTTACTAGACAATGCAACGTACTTCCGAAATGATCGTTTCAAGGGACAGCTTAGAGAACGGGGAATCGAGACGAACTTTGTAAGCATCAGGCATCCCCAAAGTAATCCTTCTGAGCGATTTATACAAGAGGTAACGAAATTTCTTCGCATTGCAACGGATGGTCAACATCGGCGATGGGACAGAAAATTGGGAGAAATAGAGATGTACCTAAATTCCATGCCAAGTACAGTAACGAAAGAAACACCAGAATACATCATGAAAGGCGTCATGCCGATAAGACCGTGGGAAGATCCAGAACAAAGAGAGTATCGACAGGTTATAGAAACCGTTCAGAGGAGATTAAGAAGAAGCAATGAGAAATACATCCAGAGACAGGGTCATAATAGGAAACGAAGACCAGTAACTTTCCAAAAGGGTGACAAAGTACTGGTAAGAGCATTAAGAGTGTCAAATCTTCAGACCGGTATTTGCGCAAAATTGATGCCTGTTTTCGAAGGGCCATACATAGTAAACAACGAAGATGGAGTAAACAGCTATGAGTTGAAACATATGGATTCTGAAAAGATCAGAGGTATTTATAATATCCATGATGTATATAAATATCACGAATGAAGATTTAAATTTGTATAAAGTAGATAGTAGGACAGGATAATACGTAGCATAAGTACAGCTAGCATACAGGAAGTGCGTTTAGTTTGCCTCGAGAAAATTTAGTTGCATAAATTGATAAATTTTATCGATTACAAAGGCGGGGATTTGTTGTACTTTTGAAAGTCCATAAGCAATAAAAAACCGATATACAAATTTTATTACTTAAATAAAAATTAAAATTATTGATATTTCATAAAGACACGGGCATATAAATTTTCAAACATCCTGTATAAGACAAAATATGTATTTTAAGTTGTTCGAAGAATTGTTCATTAGGCCTCAGAGACAAGACTTTCAAATATTATCGATAAGAAATTTAAATAAGTCGGTTATTGTGGAATGGATTTACCCGGAATAAAAGTGTATATAGAAAGTTTGAAACAATAGACCGGGATTTGCGGTGGTTTTTCTATCCGAAAGATTATATCGGTAAAAGTTTATTAACAAAAGACATTGAATTGAGAAACAGGTATCGTTTGTAGCTATTAGTAAGAAATATTTGTAAAGCAGATAGATTTAGTTAGAATAATTAAAGAAGGTTGTTTTCTGGAATTACCCGAATGACGTTTTATAGAAAGAGTTGGTTGGTAACGATATACGTCACAGAGATGTATGATTTTTATTGGTCAATTTTTGAATGCAAGGAGGTTGGTTTTGGCTATGAGATAGGAGAGAGAAAAAAAGGTTAAGTAGTCAGTTTTCGTCGTCCAAGAAGGAAGGAGCTTTGTGATTTGTGTTTTTTTTGAAGTCCCGAAGACGTAATTTACCGGGTGTGTTTATTTGCTGTGTAAAAGCTGACCAGTGTGAGGAACGGGGTACAGAGAGATAGAAAACCAAAGGGTATAAAAATTTTAATAGCAGACGAAGCCGGAAACATTTGGAGTTGTAAACAGGCGCGGAGATTGGCTCAAAGGGAGGCTGCATAGACTAACACGAGTTGTTGGGTTGCAGATACAGTGACAGATAGGAGAAAGGTGTACGTCATCTGGACCACAATAGGAGCAGAAGCAGAGAAAGGATTTTTTGTTGTGGCGTGGCCATAGAATTGCAACGGCAGAGAAGGAAAGGTCAGTCAATTTTCATTAGAGCCGGAGTGTGATTTTCATTTATTAATTAAATAAATTGAATAAATAATAGAGACAGTTAATTTTGCGATCACTTAAAAAAAAAGAATTATAAAAAGAGCTTAGTTATAACACATATTAAAAATCAATGTAAAATAACATTTGGGTCCATGATAGAAAACAACTTCTCATATATTTAAAGTTAGTATATTGCAAATATTACAGGATTGATTGTTATATAAAATTTCATTAAAATAAAGGACATCTCACATATAGTTCAGTTGAAATTCTATGTATTTTATTCAGGTCATATTACCTATCCCGATTAGGAAGCCAATTGGAAAATATTTTGAATCCACGATCAAAGGTAAATAGTACAATTTAAATAGCCTGATATTGTAATTAAAAAATGCTGATTTATTGTGATTAATTGGAGATTAGATCATTTAATAAATATAGACAGGATTTTTCCTTAGTAAGCAATATAATACAATTTAAATAGCATAACAATATATATATATATATATATATATATATATATATATATATATATATATATATATATAATAAAACGTGGTGGTACATTATACATAATCTAATGTATGGTTATATGTATATCTTTAATAGTACCCGATTCTATGTTACGGGTTTTATATAAATATTAAACACACAGACAGCAACTTGGATCCACATAACATTGAATTTCACCACCATCGTGTTTGTAGCCATATTAAAAATTATTTTATATCAACCCCAACCCCTTTTTCGAAAGTTGCGCCTCTACCGTCAGCTGGTATGGATAAGGTGTGGTGTGAAATTTGTGATAAAATTACAGGTATACCTGTAATTATCAATATATAAATAATAAACATTGGTCCTCTTACTAGGTGACAAAATATATACCTACCTACAACTGATGTCATTGTAGAAATATTCACAACAATGATATTTAATTTCTAAGCCAAGGATTATATCCCAATCCTACCAGAATTTTCAAGTCAAAAAGATATTTCATAGTATAGAGGTACCGTCATTTCGGAAGGCATCTAATTTGCATATTATGAGGCATGTCGAAATTGTATAAGAACCGCCTTTGAAGTTGGTGATTGGTTACTGAAATTTTAACTAAACGACAGTGTTGCGCACTATTTAGTAGGTACAGCTAAAACATATTATACTGAATAAAGGCGATGATCAGTAAGATATTTGATGAGACAAAAATAATAATACCTTCGTAATACGTTTTTCCGGAACAAACAAACTATTTTTATTGTACAAAAGAATTATTAAGTTCTGAATATAGATAAGTTTAACAAAATGGATTTTTAAAATAGCAATTAATTGTCAAGCGTATTTTCCAAAATATTAAATAACAATACAATACCAAAATATTAAAGAGGAAAATTATATGCTAATGAACGGTCCCAATTACATGTACCTAAACTTCTACCTGATTTAATTCTGTTCTTGGAAGCGTTTTAGTGATATAATAAAGTCATGTAAACATAAATATTCCTGTCTTTGGGAAATGCCTAATTTCATAGACCTACCCGATTTAAGACGTTTCTTGTAAATATATATTAGCGATATAATAAAGACTACCGTCAATATTGCTGTCCTTCTAAAATATATGCACATCTAAATTTGTAAATGAAAACTTATAAAAGATATAAAATTAACTCTATATACATATCATTTAAAAATTCATATACCTAATGTGAATGTTTCAAAGAAGAACGACAAAATCTAATTTAATTTTCTTCTTCCGAAGAACACTCGATGACTTCGGATGTTAAATAACTGTCTTCTATTTTAATTGCATGATGACATCGTTTTCTCCACTCATCTGGGGTTATTTCGGAAACGCGTTTTTCCAACAGGTGTCTCACATCTTCCAATTTGAAAGATATGTTATTTTGTCCGATATTATTTTTAATGTCTATCGGATTTAAATCCGGATGGTATGGAAATAACCGTAAAGGAGTGTGACCATATTCACGCAAAAGTTCATCGAATTCATACCTTTTGAAACGATTTTGATGGTACTTAATCAACGCATAATATTCGGGTTTAAAACTTTGAGGGTTAAATGTTATATTGTTTTTAATCAGCCAATCAATCATATTTATCATTTTTTTGGAATTACTATTAGGCGCAGGATTCACTTGTACCGAATGGTATGAGGTATTATCGCAAACAACTATTGAGTTAGCGGGTAAATTTGGAATTAGTTTTATCTTTAGCCATTTGCGGTAATTCGTGGCATTCATTTCTAAGTGGTAGTCACCGGATTTACTACAAATATTAAAAGCGCGTTTGGAATAAATCCCATTTCACCACCAGCATGCACTATTATTAAACGTTGATCCTTCGAAATGTTCATCAGTAACCCTTTACTAGAATTATAATTCCAAGTTTTCGACAAAGTATGTCCACTGTGTATATATTATGTCTCATCGAGGTAAACAATGGGTCTGTTTTCATTTCTATAATGTTTGATAAGTCTTAAGTATTTGATTCTCCAAGACCTTATTCCCGTCTGTTCAACCAACAATTTTCTGTTGTCCTGTGCTCTCCTCCTACGAAAATTCATATTTCGAAGAATTCTTCGCAGCGAGGCTTCTGATACTTTAATGTCCAAATATATCTCAATTTTGTTCTTCAATTTATTAGCAGTAACAATTCTCTGTTTTATGAAAATCGTACATTATACGCCGAATATCTGTAATTTGATATTCTGGTAAATCTGTCACAGGTGACTTTCGTAAAGGTCTCTTTGAAGAAAATTCAACTTTGTTTTTATTATCTAGAGACTGTTTGCTCTCTTGTAGTATTCTGGATACTGTCCGTACAAAAATGCCTATACCGACGTAAATATAATCAGCGTATAAGTAAAATGTAAGATGCAGTAAGAGAAGATCTGGAGAAAATGGGAGTGAGACAATGGGAAATAGTGGCACAGGACCGACAAACATGAAAGGCACTAGTAAACGCGGCAAATACTCACGAAGAGTTGCAACGCCATTGATAATGATGATGATGACGTAAATAATAATTCAAAATAATTGGTATGTTGCAGTAATAATTTTTCAAATTTTAAACAGACAACATAAAGAAACAAAAAAGTATATTGAAAAGTAACTCAAAACGATAGTAGAAAATAAAAAAAATAAATAAGAACTTTCTACGAAAACAAGAGCCTATGAACTCTTTCTCCACATATGAAAAATGATGACGATCTATTACTAAATAAACTAACTAGGGGAATAATGACAATTTGGCAAAATTATTTTACAGTAAATGTGGTTATTATTTTACAAAAAATTATGTTAAATAAAAATCAAAATACAAAAGAGAAGCGAAGTTAGGCAAAATGGGGAACAAGAGCAGAGTATAAAAGGTTGACAAATAAGTACCATTGAGAACTAAAAGTAAAAAGTGTTGAAACATTGAATTTGAATATCAAAAATTAATACTAAATGCATTGAAACTCCTTACCTGTTGCTTCAGCAGTCTTATTTTTTACCATTAGCAGAGTGTCCATTTTACTTTTCATATTTTTAAAATAATTATACACATTAAATATTATTTGACGACCCTGCTCTTTAATAACGCTACGTTTTTTTCCGCCCATTTTCAGCAAGATTGTTTGAAAATAAAATTATCTAATATTTAACACACACACAACTTGTTCTCAAATGCACTGCTGCGCCACTGAGTATTGAAATGATTTACTGTTAAGGCGTGGATTAGGTAGAAATTTCAAATTTTGACCTCTGCCCAGTGCGATAATATGCAAATTAGATGCCTTCCGAAATAACGGGACCTCTACCGATTTGCAAGCAATTTTTGAGGATTGCTAACATAGACCCTTTCAATATCTAACCATTACATCGATATATATGGCTGTTTATCGCTCCAAATACCTGCTATTTGTGATGGAGTTCCCATAGGTATTTACATTAATTGATAAGAATTCATCCATAAGTTACAAAAACTGGTTAAAAAGATTTACTGATCTCGACAAGAGGTGGGGCGCTTCACACAGGCGTGGCCTACTACTCATGCATGCGCAGGAAAAAAGTACCCCAAGTGAGGTGTTTTCTACTGTAGAAAAGACCTCACTTTTGCCTACCTTTTTCCTGCGCATGCTTGAGTTGTAGGCCACGCCTGTGTGAAGCGCCCTGCTTCTTGTCGAGATGGGTAAATCTTTTGTATTTAATATTCTTCTTTTACTAACATGCTATGATGAAGTTGTTTGAACATATTATATGTATCACAAATAAGAGATGTAAAAACATTACCATGTGTAATACAAAAGGCATAGACGTAAAATTGCTTAACATAGTATTGAAATAAAAATGTTTAAATTGTATAGGTAAATCGTGCGGTTAATAATCAAAAGTTTTTCTTTGTAAGATGATAACCACTTTCACATACTTCACCAAAAGGGGTATGAATTTAATTAAAAAAATTTAAACCCAAATTGATGAAAATGTAAATGAAAATAAACCATCATATTTCGACGCTGAACATTTCCTCTACTTAATCAATGTTCTGGTTTGTCATATATTCCAAATAAAAAAAAAGTAAACCCTACCTTAAATGTTGTTAGGATATGGCTAACATTTTCTGTAATTGAAAATAGCTTTTATAAGTAAAACTGAGTATGTGTATTTAAGACATAACTATATAACACTCCGTTCTCCGTATCTTTGCACATCATAGTTGTACGAATTAAATCAAAGCGTTTAAATCAGACGTAAGTCTTTTCTAGATTCATGAAATAATTAGGAAATGTTTAATATTTCGTTAAACGTATTTATAGTGATTGTTTTTTGTTTATTTATTGTACTGGACGTTAACAACTCATTATAGAATTGTTTTGAACTTAGACCATAAAAACTAAAATCCGTTTTTATTGTCTAAGGTTTTGAATGTAATTTTGAGTTTTCTACATATTCAACGTTATTATGATTATTGGAAGACATGCTCTATTTGAAATACTGTAGTCGAGAAAGATGTACCCAAGATCAAACAGTTTAAATTCTCATATTTATTTATTTATTTATACACCAAAGCATCCAACAGCCGAAGCCAGTTACTGGATGAAAAAAGTTTTCATTCAAAATACAATATTAAATATTTACATCGTATACATATGACATTCAATTTTTAAGCTTAAGCATAAGACAATGCCCTAAAGATAAAAAACTCTTGTGCATGCTTTTCGAACTAAGTTACTAACACAAAAAAAATTAATTAAACTTTACAAAACAAAACAATAAAAACAATGGAAAAAGAAAAATTTCGAAAATACATTAATTTGTAGTAAACTTAAAGGATGTTACAAATTAGTGCTCAATCTGTTAGGCTAAAATAATTCGACTTTCCTTATGTCGCATACCTAGAGACTTAGTATTTATTTTTTATACTAGCTGGTTTTTATCAATTTTTTTTTACTTGTGTATCGAACTTCTCTGTAGTTTCCAAAATAAAAGTGTATGTGTGTGAAAAGTTATGTGTAAAAGGTTTCATTGTTTTAGTCTAAAGAATGTATCAATTACTTTGTTACAACCTATTTCCACAAATATGACTAAATGACTAAATTGTTAAAATAAATTGAAAAAAAAACAAAATATCAAAATTATATATTTCCTTCACTTTCAGAATCCGAGCTATCTCCAGGATTTATTATGATGGGTTGAATATCAATATCAACTATATTTTGCTCTCGGACACACCACTTTTGAATAATTTCATGAGTATGTCTTACACATTTTTCCCAAATGTCTCCATTATATTGATTAAATGCCTCTTTCCACATATTTCTAACAGATATTTCTAATCAGAATAGCCGTCCCTACCAATATGCTTATTGTAACATGACATGAAATTTGTCCAAATTAATTGAATAGCATTGAATTCGCAATGATAAGGAGTTAGTCTCAACACTTCATGACCATGCTCTCTTAGTAACTCATCAATAACATACACATTTTCTTTTCTATTCATTTTTGCAACTTGTAATAATTCAGGTTTTGTAAATTTTGGGTCAAATTGGATGTTATTTGTTGTCAGCCAGGTAACAATTTCATCTTTCTTTGAAGCAGTGGTATGTTGCTTTTCTAAAAGAATACTATGATATGGAGCATTATCCGTTACAATCAACGATGGTTCTTCTAAATTGGGAATAACTTATGTCCTTATCCACTTAGTAAAAATGTCGTTGTTTATTTCTCCATGGTAATCAATATGTTAGAATTAGAACAAAACAATAAACTTGCTTCAGAAACAAATCTTTTAGAAGAACCAGCGTGAACAATTATTCTGAAACGTTTATCATCAAAACCGTCTGATTTACGTACACTTTTGCTACTATGGTTTGTTTTTTAACCAGGAGGAGTAATTCAAATTTACCGCGCAGTAATGTTTGTTTATAATTGGTCTAACCGCAGGCAAGTTTACTTCACTAAATTATGACATTTTGACACTAATGACATTCATGAAATTTAAATTTTTTTTTTCTATTTTCAAAAAGCCGCATCAACCATAAAAGGTTATTAGCGGAAGTTTATTACAATATATATGGTAGTGTACATATTATAAGGTTAGGTAACATAAAAATTTATTAACTAAAAGAAAAATTACATTTTATGAAATAGGTTAATGTCCTTAAGATATTTGATCGTATTGGTTAAGTTACAGTCTAATATATTTTTAAGTTGACCTGGTTCTTCAGAAATGTTGTTGGTGCTTCGTTCATATGAGTAAAGTGGACAGTCTGTAAGTATGGGTTGGACTGTTTTTTTGGCATCTACAGTATGAGCATTCTGATGGTAGCTGCTTCGTTAATAAGTGTTGATGGGTTAATGTTGTATGACCAATTCTTAGGTGATTTATAACCACCTGTTCTCTTCTTTTTTCTGGAAGTTGGAGCCGGCCACCGATAGAGGGTTTAATTACTTTAAAATTTGAGTTATTTGAATCCCAGCATCGCTGCCAAACTTCTGTACAGTATTGTTTGATATTAAGGTAGATATCTGTGACTTGAATTTGTTTGATAATATCGATGCTTTCATTTGAGGTGGCTTTAACCGCTAAGGCGTCAACCTTTTCATTACCTGAAATACCTATATGTGATGGTATCCAGAGGAAGTGAATGTTTACATTTTTGTTTTGTAAGTAATGAAGCATAGATTTTATTTTTTGGATGATTTTACGTGTTGGATAGACTTGTTTGATGCTTTGGAGTACAGATAATGACAGAAGATTAGTATCTGTATATTTTTGACAAAATTCAATTGCTTTTAAAATTGCAATAGCTTCACCAGTAAATACGCTGCAAAAAGTAGGTATTCGTGTAGCATATTCGATATCATCTGTTGAAAAGGCTGCAACACAGCCATTTTTGGTTTTTGATGCGTCAGTGAAAATCTTAACATAATTGTCATATTTTGATAAAATTTCTTTATATAATGTACGAACGAGGGTAAGATTTGTGGTATTCTTTGGGAAAGGTACTAGAGATGTATTAATAGTAGGAGTATTAATTGTCCAGGGGGGTTCAGTTGGGTATGTAGACAGCGAGTATGTCAACAAATTGGTATTATATCCACAATTCATTACAAGTTCTTTAAAGGTTAAATATCTTGATTGTCTGTTACTTTTGTGAGTGGTGTTATTTGTATGTAGGAGTAGGTATTAGGGTTGTTAATATTGCTATATAGTTTAGCAGCATATCTTAGTGTGGTATATTGTCTTCTTATAAACAAAGGTGGTCCATTTAGTGCAGATTGAAGACTTGCCACCGGTCTAGTATGGAAGGCACCCAGCACGTCTCAAAGATGCACTTTGGATAACGTCTAAGACTTTAAGATGTTTTTTACTAGCAGTAGAATAGCACATTGCACCGTAATCTAATTTACTACGGATGAGTGATTTATATAAATATAGCAGAGTAACTGTATCAGCACCCCAATTTCTGTTAGAAAGTATTTTAAGGAGGTTTATTTTTGGCTAACAGGATAAGGCTAATTTTTTAATAAAGTCTGTCCATTTGAAATGACTGTCGATCACAATCCTAGAAAGTCTGTTGAATCTACTTGTTTTATGTTAATATCATTTAGAAGTAGGGTAGGTTTGCTATTGGTTTTATTTTTACTAAATATAATAAAATAGGTCTTTTCACTTGAAAACGTAAAATCACTTTTGTGGGACCATATTTCCAGTTTGTGAAGAAATGCCTGAAGGATTTTTGTCGCGAGAGAGATATTACAACTTCTAGTGTAAACTATTAGATCGTCAGCATACAAATTTGCTTTTAATGGTTACTCTATTTCTTGTGCAATATTATTAATAGCTAAAAAGAAAAGTGTAGGGCTTAGAGTGGAACCTTGTGGAATTCCATTTTGTAAGTGCTCAGTCTTTGAATTGATGCCATTAACACGAACTTGAAATGTTCTCTTACTCATAAAATTTTTAACACAGGCTAGAAAGTTTCCTTGTATGCCGCAGCTAACCATTATTTTCAGAATGCGATGTCGCCATGCAGTATCAAAGGCTTTTTTTATATAGAAAAATATGGAAATAACTTGTTGATTGTTTCTAAACGATTCACATATATCATTTACGAAAGATATTGGATTGTCATTTGTCGATCTTTCCTTTCTAAATCCATTTTGGATCTAGGTCAGTAGCTGGCTTTTCTCTAGAAACCAAACTAATCTATTATTTAAGATGTTTTCAAGTAATTTACAAATATTATTCGTAAGAGAAATTGGTCGGTAAGAAGAGGGGTCAGTTTCTATTTGATATTGTTTTAAAATGGGGATGATTATAAATTGACACCAGATTATAGGAAAGGTTTTTTTAATGAAAATCTAATTAAATATATCTAGAAGGATTAGTTTACCTGAGAGTGGGAGGTTTTTTATAAAAATAATTGGAATATCATCAGGGCCTGGAAAAGTATTTTTTGATTTTTGCAAAGCCTCTTCAAACTCTTGGTATGTGATAGGCAAATTTAATTGATCATTATTGTCTATTATTCTGATATTGTCTTTTTCATTCTCACATTTAAAATTTAAAAATTCAGGGTTAAAATTTGTATTGCTAGAATTTGTTTTATATACATTTGCCAGTGTATTACAGATTTCTTGTTTAGATGTTATTAAATTATTACCATTAAGCAAGGTACTAATTTGAGTTGGATTATGTTCTCCGTTTAGTGTGCGTACCTTGTTCCATATAACTGGCATCGGAGTTGATGAATTAATCGATGAAACTTATCGCATCCAGGTTTCTTTTTTACTTTTTTTAATCAGATATTTAGTTTTACCTCTCAAACTTTTAAAATTAAGAAGATTCTCAGAAGTTTTATGTTTTTTTAGAATATTTAATGCATTCTTGCTAGCTTTCATAGCAGCAGATATCTCTTGGTTCCACCATGGAACCAGTTTCTATTACATAATTTGGTTTTTCCTATGGATATATTAGCAGTTTTTATAATGATATCATTAAAATATTGTATGTTAAAATAGTATCTATATTTTCTTCTGGAGTATAGTCCAAGATGTAATTTCTTACAAGATGTTGATATAGTTCCCAATCGGCGGAATCTACTTTCCATTTTTGATAGATAGGGGTGTTTGGTGTGCCGGTTATAATGGTTTGCAATATGGTAGGATAATGATCACTATTATAAAGATAATCTAGACTATTCCAAACGAAGGAGGTTGATAATAAGGGCTCACATAGAGATATATCTATGGCGGTGGAAGTACCATTCTGAGAACTGAAATATGTAGGCTTACCAGTATTCATGAGTATTAAATTTTGGGCATCTATAATATCCATGAGCAATCGACCATTTTTATCTGTTTTGTTGCTACCCCACGCGATATTGTGACAATTTATATCACCTACTATTAATTTGGGATTAGAAATTTGGTTAATTAGATACTGGAGATCTTTTAGTGTGGTTTCATTAGGATGAGGTATATAAATATTGCAAATATTGATGTTTTTGCAGTTGATATTGTATGACACTGATACAGTTACAGCTTCTAGATTAGTATGTAGCTTAATTTGTTTGGTCTGAATGTGATTTTTTACAAAAATACCAACACCTCCACTAGCTATGTTGCGTCTCGATTTTTAAGGAAATGGGAATAATTTTTTATATTCAAGTTATTAGTTTTATGGTGGGTTTCCTGTAAACATATTATAAGAGGAGAAAGATCGTTTATAAGTAGATTAACGGATTCTAAATTATTAAAATAACCAATAAGATTCCACTGTAACATGAATGTATTATCCATTTTATTTTACAACGTGGGGAAGGGAGTTATCGCTTTCAATATCCGAGGATGAACCGGTAACTGAGGATTGTATCTTTTTTCGAAGTCTTGTTAGTTTATTTTTTTATTTTGCGATCAGGAATATGGTCGTGTAGTGGTAGTTCTTGAGACAGTCATCAGAAAAACCAATATAACCGGCCATATAAACACCAAATCAGAAAAATTACTGCATATGTAGACGATGTAGCAATCATTAGTAGGAATAAGCCACGACTAATGGAAGTGTTCAAACAAATTGATCCTAAAGCAACAAAAAGAGGTCTCAAAATAAACAAAGCAAAAACGAAGTATATGACAGTCAAAAGAATAACTGACAATGACAATAGACAACTATACTATCAAACGAGTGGATGCCTTTACATATCTCGGCACAGAAATCAATCAGAAGAACTCCGTAAGTAGCGAAATTAATGCACGTATTTCCAGCGGGAATCGTACATACTATGCTAATAAAAGATTAATGACATAGAAATTATTAGACAAAAGAACCAAAATGACTATCTACAGAAAACTGATTAGACCCGTAGTAACCTATGGATGTGAAACTTGGGTAATGACGAAAAAGATGAAGCCCAACTCAGGACATTCGAGAGAAAAATACTGAGGAAAGTATATGGCCCGGTACAAGAAGAAGATGGCACATGGAGAATCAGGAGAAACGACGAGGTTAATGAGTTAAATGAAGGCTATGACATTGTAAGATTTGTGAAAAGTCAAAGACTGTCATGGCTGGGACATGTGCAGAGACAAACCGATGCAAAAACAACAAAGAAAATGTTACAATGGAAGCCCATAGGAAGGCGAAAAAAAGGAAGGCCCAGAACGAGATGGTTGGATGACGTGGAAGACGACCTGAAAACAATGAACATAAGACAATGGAGAAGAAGGGCACAAGAGAGATCTGAATGGAAGGACATAGCCAGACAGGCAAAGACCTATCCAGGGTTATGATGCCAAAAGAAGAAGAAAAAAAGAATTATTTCTTAGAACCTATTTCTTATTAACTAAAAGAAGTTAGCCCAAATATCTCGGCGGGATAGTTTAAGCAGTTCAAAAAAAAGGAGGAAAACGCATTTAAATTTGATTTATTCCATATGATGGATGATTGCATCCAACATTCCTCTATATAAAGTTAATATCCCTAGTTTTAAATGCTTTTTCGAAAAATATCTTAATAAATCCTTACCGGACGAGAGTACATTGAGAAAACATACTGTGGAAAAATGTTATGTGGAATGTATTTGAAAAATTAAGCGGGAGTTAGAGGGCAATATTTTGTATATTATCGTGGATGAAACGACAGATGTATGCGGCAGGTATATAGCTAATTTAATGATTGGAATTTTGAACGAAAACTTTGCGAGAAAACCTTATTTAGTTGCCGTTAAAGAATTGGAAAAAACAAACAATCTAACAATAAGTCGATTTATACAAGATAGTTTAACAAACCTCTTTTTACCCAACGCTATACCAGTGAATAAAATAGTTTTAATGCTTTCAGATGCTGCGGTATATATGCTAAAAGCTGCTGTTAATTTCAAGATTTTTTATCCTAATTTAATTCATTGCACTTGTGTAGCCCACGGGGTAAATAGAATTGCTGAAGAAAGAAGAAATCTGTTTCCGTTGGTAAATAATTTTATAAATTTTATGAAAAAAGTTTTTGTAAAGGTTCCGTTGAGGGTGCAAATATATAAAGAAAGACTTCCCGGTGTCCCTTTGCCACCTAAACCAGTAATTACAAGGTGGGGAACCTGGCTCGAAGCAGTTTTTTTTACTTTGAACACTGCAATTAAATATAATTAGTTATGTCAGAATTTGATGATGATATTTCCGAAGCCATTCGAGAACCAAAAAAAATATTAAAAAATCCCAAATTGAAACAGGAACTCGCTTATATCAATGACAATTATAAATTAATAGTTACCACAATTACCTTATTAGAAAAACAAGAGATAAATTTATGTGAGTCAGTAAAATTAATAGATAATTTAAAGACGAAAATTAAATGGGCACCTGGAAGTAACGGTCAATTAATTTAAAAAAAATTGAATATGTTTTCGACAAGAATGAAGGTTTTTCGTTTTTATCTAATGTTGCTTTTGAATGGGACATTTTCCGAGGAATTTCAAATTATGCCAGATTTATTATCCGCTCTGAAATATGCTCCAATTACATCTGTCGATGTCGAACGTTCGTTTTCAATGTACAAATTAATTTAAGTGATCGAAGACATAGTTTTAAGACCGAAAATATTGAAAAACATTTAGTTGTTTCTATTAATGATAAAATTTTAAGTGGTTACAATGTATAATTATTAATTTTCAGTTATTTAGTTACTAGTTTATTTATATTAATGTTATGATTATGAGGTGTAAATATACCTGCCTTAAGTTAACACATATTACGTTAATTCACTTTGTACAATAAATAATAAGTTATATTCCTTTATTGCCTATATTTTGCCTAAATGTTAATATTCCTGCCTTTTTTAATAAAAATCTTTACCTATATAGGCGCCTTTTTCTTCAATTTTTGTTGCCTATAAATCCGAGCTTTAACTATCACTTATTCGTTTATTTTTATTCCATTGAGAGCAGATAGGACAATGGCCTGGTTTTTGGTTGGATATTTAAATGAAGTAACAGCGTTGGAATATGAACATGTTTGATTGTTGTCAGGAGAACAAACAGAACCAACAGAATCTTCATCAATTAAAATATTATTCATATTTTGGCACTTCTATTCTTCAGACGGTCCTGTTTCCATAAAAACAGAATCAGTAATGAGGTACCAGAAGTTGTGTAGTTGATAAATCCGGTACCAGGAACTTGTTTTGATAAAAGTATCTCTAATTATATTATAATAAATACTACTTACAGTTTTTTCCCAAGTATTTCAAATTTATTTTTATAGTAACACTACACTTTAATGCAATTTTATCAACTGGATACAAATAATATCGCAAAATGTATGGTGTAGTTAGACTAGCTATTAAACACGTCTGTTAACGACAAAGGTTCGACGTCGAATAAAAAAATTCAAAATTTATATCGACACTTTATTGTATTTTCTGCGTTCTTCCTTTAATTTTTAGATTTTTCGTTTGCATTTATATAAAAAAGTCCAAAATATGCCAAGTACCAGTGGTAATTATCCTTCTCCACCTAAAAACGCCGAGTAGATTTGGGTCATTTATCATCAAACGAAAAACAAGGAATTATATAAAATGTACAAACAAATAAATATTGATAATCCTGGAATGAAAATAACAGCTATGGTAGCAAAAATAAAACAGGCAACAGGTTAGTTTTTCAGAATAGCTATTGTTAAAATTAAGACTTACTAAAGTAATGTGCTAATTTTAGGTGTTGCGAATTCAACTATTTACACAACAATAATTAAGGAATATAAGTAGACTTAAACAGTAAGATGTTATAAAAATATTGGCGGTCACCTTCTATCCGTGCAACATACGATGAAAGAGTTAAAACATCCTGAAATAAAATGAAATGCCCACTTTAAATAAAATTTTAAGTGAAATTAACATTCGCCCAGATCTTCCAAATATGTGTCGTTCATTATTATATAAATTCTTGAAGCAAATCAATTTTAAGTAAGTAAATGTGGGTTAACTACAAATATATAGTAAATAAAAAGTGCAACACAAAAATTTTAATATTATGTCTGAGTTAGGCAATCAATTAGAAGATAAAGAGGTTGATTTAAATGTACATTTTATTACTCCTTTTTGGTTTACTCCTCCTGGTTAAAAAACAAACCATAGTGTTTTGCCACGAAGTTGTTTTATTTCCTTTTGAATAAATCCATGTTTCATCCAAAAAACAAGTTCTCATGGATGCACACTTTCCAGGTTTTCAAAGTACTTACGAAAGAATTTTGCTCTTAAAGGACCCATATTGGTTCGTTCAAATAATGATCTTCGATTGTCATCCTTTTTATGTTTAAATCTTATATCTCTGACTATAATGCTCAAGGATGTTTTTCCCATAGTAACAACTTCTTTTTACTCTAATTCACATTTCAAACTTTGTAGACTAACATGCTTTTCTAAAAAAAAAAATTAGTAATAATAGTGAAACTTTATTTTAGAAGTATTAATTTTGATGTGAAACATCTATTGGCTGTGGTATAAACCAGATCGTTTTTATTTTCTACAAAATCAACTTATACTTATTTTGTAGGTACATATTGTACTTAGTGTTTCGTATTGCCATTTTAGTTCCTTCAGGCAGATCAGTTGTCTTCCTTTTACGACGACGTCTACTTTTGCCTGAACTTGAAAGGACAGGATTGCTTTCTTTTCGTTTTTTAATTGTACATACTGTACGCCGTAATATTTTCAAGGCAGCAGCTACCCTCTTAAATTAAAAACAATTTTATGATAGGTAAATTATTAAACAACATACAATTCATTACAATACCTCTTGAACACAGGCCAAAGATGCCAATAAGGGTCCTCCGTTCCTTTTTTCTAACTCAAAATATTTATTCAAATTCAGCACGGGTTGCTGGGATTGAGAATTTAATGTATTTCGAGGCATATTCTAAAAATAAAAACCTTGAACAAATATTCTGTGTGATATTTGTTTGATATTTATGACAACTAATAATGTTTTATATCCATCCGTTAGACAGAGTTTTAGCCAGATTCAAAAATGATAGGTCAAATTAAAGGTAAGAAAATTTAACTGCAAAATTTATACTTACATCAAGGAATCGAACACTAAGTGAACAGTTAGTCGTTATAACAACTTTTTTGAGAAAATGTATAAACTCAAGGCACGAAAATGTAATGGAAAATTAAACAATATGAATATAATTTTTGTAAACACCACAACGCTGTGAAGTTGACAATAAGCAGGTTCAATGATGAGAATTTATCACGGACTGTTGTTATATACTGTCTTTGTCTGATGTATTATTAAATGTTCAACAAGTGGCTTAATCTCAATATTTTATATATTTTATTTTTATTTACAAAATTGCTTCAACCACTAGGGGTTATTAGCATGGTACAATAAATTACATAAATGTTAATATGTTACACTATATTTTGTGAAGTAGTCTTGCATTTTGTAAAAAGTTTATAGTTTTGTCATTATTGAAGCCGTTTAAGCACTCTTTGGATGAAGTGGGTAATCCAGATTGAAGTCGTTCTAGGGTGTACAAAGGGCAGTCCACTAGCACATGGTCCACTGAAGTTACACAATCACAACTGTAGCACATGGGAATTTGATCGTTACTTAGAAGGTAATCGTGTGTTAACTTCGTATGGCCTATACGTAATCTAGAGATGCATACTTGGTCTCGTCGCTTGAATGGGAGTTTGTATACAACTACCTCTTGCTTAATGTTTTTCATGGATGTCTCTGAATTGTTCCAGTGTAGTTGCCATTCCTCGCTTATTTTGTTTCTAAAATATTGCTTCAGGTCGCTATAAACGCATTTAGTGAATAATGTTGATTGTGGATTTTCTGCTGCTTCCCTGGCCAACTCATCAGCTTTTTCGTTTCCAGTTATATCACAGTGTAAAGGAACCCAAAGGAATTTAACAAATCGGTCGTTTTCTTGATATTTCATTAGTTCTGACTTTATAAGCAATCGAATGGGATGGTTTGTGTATAACTGTTTCATAGAGCTGAGAGCACTTAAATAGTCAGTTATTATCAAAGAGTTTTGTATGTTTTAATTACTTAAAAATGTTATTGCTTGCAAAATAGCAAGAAGTTCTGCGGGAAATACGGTTGATCGTAGGGAAAGTGAAAAGGAGTAGTCTTGATATAGCGTTGTAAAAGAAGCCCCTACCCCATTGTCAGATTTATACGCGTCTTTAAAAATGAGGGAGTTATGAGAGCAGTTTAATTTCTCTGCTGCTTTCTTTTTAAATATACTACGTGGTGTGTCATATTTGTTATTGATAGTAAGACTTGTATCACAAATAGGCAGCTGTAATCTCCAAGGAGGTTGATAAATAAGGTTAGTTACATTGTATGTCTCAGGAAAATGTATGTTTAAACTATTTTGTAATTTTTAGATCCGGATATGAAACGGGGGACTTAATCTTTGTAAGGTGTTAAATGTCGATGTGAATCTGTCAGCAAACGTGTTTTTAAATGTCGGTATATGTGGATTGGCTGACAATTTAGCAGCATACACAAGGCTGAGGTAGTTTCTTCTTAGTTAAAGGGAAGGTTCACCTGATTCACAATATAAACTTTCAATTGGGCTAGTATGATGAGCTCCCAGTGCTATTCTTATTGCTGTATTGTGTATTGGGTCTAGTAATTTAAGTATTGATGCTTTGGCTGAATTATAAGCAACTGCGCCATAATCTAGTTTAGAACGAATTAGAGTTCTGTAGACAGTTATGAGTGTTTCGAAATCAGCTCCCCATTGCTTCTGAGATATGCTTTTCAATAAATTTAGACCATTTTGAGTTGTTTGTCGAAGACGAAAAATATGATCTTTCCAGATTAACCTCTGATCTAGTTTCAATCCTAGGAAGGTAGTTGATTCAACATAAGTAATAGGTAACGAGTATAAGGTGAGATTAGGTGGTAGTATAATGTTTTTTGGGCTCTTGCTAAAGAAAATTGCTTTTGTTTTGTTTGGAGATATCTGTAGACCACATCTGTCTGACCAATTTTCTAGTTGATTGATAGCGGTTTGTATATATCTGGTAAGTGTTAGAACATTTTTCCCTTGAGAAAATATGACGAGATCATCAGAATATAAGCGTGCTTTTACTAATGAACTAAAGGATTTAGAGATATCATTAATCGCAATAAGGAACAATACTACGATTAGTGTAGATCCTTGTAGGATACCATTAATTTGTGTTGTTTTCTCTGAACAAATATTATCTACACGAACTTTAAACACGAAATATTAGAAAATTTTTTTATAAACTTAAGGATGTTACCTTTGATTGACCATCTGGATAAGTTTTGTAATATGTCGGATCTCCAAATTGTATCATACGCATGGGTTATGTCAAAGAAAACTGCTGAACACTCTTGATTGCATCCAAATGCTTCATGAATTTCGGATTCTATATCAACTAGATTATCTAAAGTAGACCTTGATTTCCTGAAACCACTTTGAATAGGGGTAAGAAGTTGTTTGTCTTCTAGATAACACAGTAGTCTATTGCTTACTATTTTTTCCAGAATTTTACATATCTAACATGTTAGCGAGATCGGTCGATAAGACTCCTGGTCTGATTTTCTTCTTCCCTGCTTAAGGACTGGAATAATAATTGACTGGTGCCAACTATTAGGAAACACATTTTTTGTCCAGATAAAATTGTAAACTTTTAGAAGGTATTGTTTACCTTCTTCGGGTAATGATTTTAAAAAGGCAACTGGAATGTTATCAGGTCCAGGACTGGTATCTTTTGTACAATTTAATGAATATAGTAACTCATCCATTGAGAGTTCAACGTTAAGAGGAGAATTAGTATGATCTTCTAAATCTATATAAGTTTTCTCTAAATTTTGTTTGTGTATTATGGAATTTGTAGAGATAATGTCATTCCTGGAGTGTCTTTGATACGTATCAGCAAGTATAGCAGTTATTTGTTCTTTCCTCGAGCAAGTAAGATTATTATGTTCTAGATAATGGATTGTATTGAATGATTTTTTTCCATTCATTTTATTAATCATTTGCCAAACTTCGGAAATAGGATTAGATGAATGTAGGGACGAGACATACGCTTTCCATGCTTCTTTTCTGCTTTTCTTCAATATATATCTACAGTAGGCTCGCTTTTGCTTAAATTCGAGTTGGTTTTGGAATGTGGGGAATTTTTTAAATTTGTAAAAAGTTCTTTTTGACTCTCTGATTGCCATCTTACATTCCTGGTTCCACCAAGGGACTGGAGGATGTTTTTTTGGGAAATTTATAAAACCTACGGACAATTCTGCAGCTGTTGTTATAAGCTGAACAAAACTGGAAACTATAGAATTAATATTTGCACGGTCATCACTAGGAAGACTTAGCTCTGATATGGATCGAGATATTAAAGAAGAATATAAAGACCAGTCGGCATTAATTAGATTTCATTTATTAGACGGAGCGGAAGAGGGAGCTGTATTGTTATTCGTTATTAATATTGGGAAGTGGTCACTTCCATGTAGATGAGATGTGACTTGCCAAGGTTGTAAAACTGGGTCACATAAAGTTAAATCAATTGCTGAACCTCCACCTGTACAGATTAAGTTTAGTTATAATTTAGTCACCTAAAATAATTCGTGGTTAAGCAATTTGATTAAAAAGGTCTAATAGTTCGCGAGCTGAAGGATCAGTACCAGGAGAAATGTATATATTGCAGATGTTTATTTTTTGAGGTCCTTTCAAAGTTATTGCTGTAGCCTCTAATTGTGTATTTAAATCAATTATTTCTGAATCATATTGGTTATGTACATAAATAGCTATCCCTCCACTAACCTGGTTTGCATTAAGTCTCTTTTTAATATATGATGTGCAGTTTTTTAGTTTGTAAAATTTCTGCTGTTTAAAGTGTGTCTCTTGTAGACATATTATGGACGGTATGAATTTGGACATTAGTAATTTTAATTCTTCTAGACGAGTGTAAAACCCGTTCAGATTCCACTGAATTATGGAGTTGAATTTTTAATTAATAGGTGTATCACTGCAATCTGTAGAGGAATAGTCATCCTGTAGTTTACAAAGTTTCTTCCTTAGTCTTGTACATCGTATTTTCAAGTATCTTTGTGATAGCACTGGGTGAAGTTTTTTTAGAAGATCTATTAACCCTTCGATATCTTCCGTGTATGTTTTAGCAATACTAAGCGGATCTGCAGCTCCATGGGTGTTTTCAAGTAAATCTATTATCTCTTCTTGACTTAAACAGCTACTGTTTGACTTATTTTGGAAAAAATCAACTGTACAGTTAGTAAGATCTTCAGATAAGTTATGGTGGGTTTAAATGTCTGTTTTTGTTCTCTTGTGTTTTTTATTGGGTTTTTTAAAAGGATTTCCACCCTCCGGTTCAGGAGAATTTGTTATATCACAAGCATTTCTTTTAGGTGTTTGAGCTTCTGTTTGAGTTTGATTTATAGTTTTATTTATTTTACCAGGTTCAGAAGCATTACTTTTAGACGTTTGTACTTTTGTTTGAGTTTCTATTTTAGTTTCATTTATTTTATCCGGTACCGTCTCCATTGTTTGGGAGTTATCGAAAGAGGTAGAGTTTTTTGATGTGGGTGAAGCGACGGTTTCAGTAGGTTGTGGATTACTGATTTGTTTGGTAAGTACGGGAGAATGTACTGTAGTTTGAGTAGTATTTTGTTGTGAAATAACAGTCTGGTCACATTGTGATTGAGAAATGTGTGTTGTATTGTGATCGGTGGATTGATTATTATGATTTGGGCATCGAGATCCTAAATGATCAGTTTGTTTACAAATAAAGCATGTTTGTTTTTCTAGTGAGAGAAATATTCGATAGTTCGATTTATCATGGTTAATTAGTATTGAATGAGGGATATTTTCAAGATTTGTAGTGGCTATATATGTAAAACTTCGAAAACTAATGACATGTCTAAAACTAGGATTTGATGTTCCGATCCGTAAAAAATCTATTGGTGTTATTTGATAGATTCCTATCTTTTTGAGTTCATTTTCTATTACGGTATGTGGTATAGAAGGAGATACATTAGAAATAATTAGTTTTTCGTTTGGAGTAATTAGTTTTCTAGATTGGATACGATGTTGGTTTACTATTATTATCCCATTGTCTGTTTCCAAAAATTTTTGAACAATATTTTCCGAAGTGAAGTAGATGCATATACGATCATTAACAATTCTGGATATTTCAAGTATATTTTTGGGGTCAAATAAGTTGGCTACAGCATTCAGGTAATCCTCGATTTTTAAATTTGGAACTGTATTTATTACAATTGCTTGTTTTTTGGAATGAAATATGTTGGTAGGTTCATTTAAAACTGTTGAATATAACTGGTGCAGTAGTATCATTTTTGGGGGTTTCTTGTTGTGAAAAAACATTTGATGATGAAGCTTGGTTCATGTTGATCTACGGAACCTGAGTACGGTCCTCGCACCAATACGAAATCATTGATAATAACTCGATGTAATTAAATAAATTAAATTACTTACAGTTAATGACCAAAAGTATCAACAATAAATAATTATTTGTCAATAATTTACACTTTACTACACTTTTAGCTTTCAATGTTTTTAAACAAAACCACAAAAACTAGGTGCGACTAAGGTAATTAGGTGTTGCTTCGTTGAACGCTCGAAGTCAAATCAACATTTTATATTCTGTGAGTAGAAATGTGACAAAATTTAAAAATACTTCGTGAATAATTTCATACATGCGCAAAGATACAGCGAACGAACTGTAACTACCATGCGGTCCATATATATGGAATAAATTCATTTTTAGCGTTATTATGTACTATCTGAAAAAGCCTGAAACAGGTCGATTTTTATTCTTAAATTGACAATTTACAGTATGAAAATATCGTCCTCTTCCAGCACCTCCTCTGAATTATAAGCAACCCCTCGAAAATTTTAAATAAAAAAGGGGGTCATGTGGCGCCTTGTTAGAAAGGGATTTTAGTCCTCTGTTCAGCAATATAAAGTTTTTTGAGTTTGTACAATCATAACTGAGACAATTAATTTTTACAATTAAATTAAATGTTCAACTTGACCACCATTTGTCCTCGACGCATCAAGGAATTTGGATATCGGTTAAAATACTTGGGAATTCCAAGGTTGGCCAAATCCAAATTTCTAATTGATTCGATGCAGGGAAATTCCACTTTCGCTACGTAAAACAAAGGATTTGTTTTACATAAAAGCAGGTAGATTTTCTCTCATCGGTCAGTCGAGCTTGCCTCTTCTACTGTAGACCTAGTCGGTGCTATTATTGTTCCTACTAAGTTATTGTTTTATTTCTGATTTCTTATATACCATTTTTATTTTAGCATTATTGTATATTCAGACCTTTTCAGGTTAGAATATTACTTTGATCTATATTTGTTCATATACTGATTGTTTGATATTTTAATTGGTTATTTTGATTGTTTATTTTTCTTGTATTTTGTGTCTAAGTTGTTCTTCCGTAAGTTAAGAACACTTAGAAATATTTATCTTGCTTTTTCTATTTTATATTTTGATTTGTACTTTGTCTAAGTAGTTCTTTCCGGTAAGTCAAAGAACTCTTAGAAATATTTCTCTGAATATTTGACTTGTTATTTTAATTGTTTGTCTAAGCCGTTCTTTTCCGGTAAGTCAAAGAACTCTTAGAAATATTTTCATAATTATTGTTGCATTATTATTTCCGATATTTTATCTAAGATATTTTTCTTAAGTTAAGAAAATACTTAATACATTTGTTTCTTTCATTTTCTATTTTATGCTAAGTTGTTTCTTCCGTAAGTCAAGAAACACTTAGCAATATTTTCACATCTTTTCTATATTTGATTTTTCTTATTTTCTTTTATAAGTCGTTTCTTCCGCAAGTCAAGAAACACTTATAAATATTTGTGCATTTATTTTACTATATATGATTCTCTTGTTTATTTTCTATTCTAAGTTGTTTCTTCCGTAAGTCAAGAAACACTTAGACATATTTCTATAATCTGTTTCATTTTTGCATTTCTCGTTTTATATTTTGAGTATTTTATTTTTCCATTCTAAGTTGTTTCTTCCGTAAGTCAAGAAACACTTAGAAACATTTTCTTTGCATTGTACTTTTATACCATTTTATTTTTCTTGTTTACTAAGTTATTCCTTCCGTAAGTCAAGGAATACTTAGACTATTTTACCTGTTCTGTTTTCTATTTTTGATCTGTTATTTTGTAACTGCTCCTTGGAACTGTTACCTATAACATATACTTGTCACGGTAACCGTTATTTTATACCAGTAGAAGTATTAAACCATTTTATCAGTGACAAGCAAAGATGGTCAATACCCGGTCTAATTCCGAGGACAGGAAGAAGTCCGCAGAGCCGGCGATGGGTCCTACAGGCCCAAATGCCCCCTCTCGGCAACACATTATTCACTTCTTGACAATAACCGAGGCGATTTTGGAATTCTCGTACAACATTTTGTATAACCTCGGGGGTTATTTTGTTAGTTTCTATCGTTATCCTAACTTTTAAATCATCAATATTACCGGGTCTATTAAAATATACTTTAGAAATAATCATGCATTTTCGTATCTGTTCTGCTAAATATTAGATAAAAAACTTTGAAGATAATAAAATATTAGTCAAAAAGCCAAATAAACAATTGATATGAATCTAGTAGGCTGCTGTCATTTAGGTATTTAAAGTTACTAAAAGACGTCAGTATAATATTTGTGCGCTTATTAAATTTAATTATGGCCCATTTATCCGAGACTCAAAGAATAGACATTTTAATTATGATTGGTTTTGGTAATAAAACAAGAACTCAAAAGGAGGTTTGTGAAATGTTTAATAATAAATATGGTAAACAAGTTTCGCAGTCTACAGTTGAAGACTGCGGAAAATTGAAAAGAAGTTTCGTTATACTGGACAGTAAAAAATATTGAAAAACCAGGTAGAAATGTTAAATTTACTAATGAAAAAAGTTAGATGTACTTCTAGGGAACTCGAAAGCTGGCCTCCGTCAATGATATAAGTAAATCATCTATTTTGAGAGTTTTGCATAAAGAAAAATACCACCATTACAAAGTTCAGTTGGTTAAGGAGTTAAATAAAGATGATCCCGATAGAAGGCGTGAATTCTGTGAAATGATGATGGACAGACTGAACGCAGATTTGCAGTTCATAAACAAAATAATTTTTTCTGATGAAGCGACGTTTCATTTAAACGGAATGGTTAACAAACTCAGAGAAAATCCTCACTTGGTGTGTGAGACTCACGCAATATCCTAAAAAAAATTAACATTTGGGCTGGTATCATTAACAATAAAATTATTGGTCCTTATTTTTTTGAGGGCACAGTTGATGGTGAGGTTTATCTTTATTTTTTTATTAACTTTTTAGTGCCTGCATTACTAAGATTTTTTCCAATCACAAAGACGGACATTCACAGTTCCAGATGCTATGAACCTTGGACTGTGGAAGTTGAATCAATCTTCACCTGTTGGCTGGCTAACCAGTCACAATGAAGATATTATAATATATGATATTTTGGATTGACCTCGCTTGCTTTGTTCATTGGATTTCTAAACCAATCTCTGGGGGGGAAATGGAGATCTTAACCACCTTTTTCTTTCATTTTTGACTTTTTAATAACAAGTTGTCACCCAAATTTATCATATTCTTCAAATGTACCGCTCTATTGCACTAGAGGTTGGTATTTTGCCCTGCTGTTCTGTCATATTTTGACCTCAAGTCCACTGTCTTGTCACGTTGTTGGCGTGGGTGTTACACCTGTTACGCGTACATACATCGTACAGACAAACCGACGAATCCATAACCGTATTTACGAACATTCTATATCTGTCAAACATTTCGATACTACTTCAGCCCTAGCCCAACATCATATTCAAACAGGCCACAAAATAGATTTCGAAAAAGCAAAAACCATCGCTCCCATCTGCTCCTTAAAATCGAGAATCATTCGTGAAGCTATCGAAATTGAAAAACGGCCTAACAGCTTGAACACGCGCGATGACGCAAAACGATTGCCGGCATCATGGCGACCCCTGCTTCAGCGACCTCCGCCCACACCGCTCAGGTCACGTCAGTTTAGACCACGTCAGCGCATACCGTTCACGCGCATACAGCGAGTATAAAAGCAGCCACACAGGGTAAGACCGGTTGTCACTCGACACTGAGGAGTAGGCAGATTGAGACCTCAGTGCCGAGAGACAGTTCTTGCAATACAGAACACGATACTGGTACGTCTCGAGTGAGGGGAGTAGGCAGATTGAGACCTCGAACTCGAACCGAACCGTATCACTCTTGATAATGGCTCCAAAATGGGTGCTGAAACGTCGAGTAATAAATTCTCAACGCGGTTCTTACCCGAACACTAAGTAATGTAAAAGATAAAATCTTTTAGCAAAAGCCACTATCGCTTTATTAAATTAAATGGCCAAATATATGGCCTAGGAGGACAAATTCGTTAAACTTCCCGTGCTCGAATCGGTATCAATAAAGTGTTATGATCATTTCTATATATATATATATATAGAACAAAACAGTTAAGCGTAAATTTATGCCACACATGTAGCATATGTGGCGCCCTCTATTAGTTACATAAAAGTAAGTATAAAATTATAATTTATCCTATTTTCCATTTAACTGTAAATTTTTTTCCAAAAATATTTACAAACGTAAAAGTTATAGCGAAAAATAAAATTTTAAATTTCCACTTTAACACCCTGTATCTTTCTTAATATCAACATTTTATTAAAGCAATTTGGCTTTAATCGTAATATTTTAAAGTGAAGAATCTACTGTTTCTTTTTGTACAATACCTTAAGGACTACCCTATATATATATATATATATATATATATATATATATATATATATATATATATATATATATATATATATATATATATATATATATATATATATATATATATATATATATATATATTATATATATATATAGAAATATATATATATATATATAAATATATATATATATATATATATATATATATATATATATATATATATATATATATATATATATATATATAGAAAAGAAATTTAATCTTTGCAGATAAGTTAAATAGTAAACTCTTAAATATTGGGGAAATCTGCAAGAAAGACTCTAATGAGTATCAATTGTTTCGCCGAACGCCTTCGCCAAAGAGAATTAATTTGGCTTCTTCAGGGCTGAAAGAGAATAAATTATAATTAGCTACCTACCATATATTATCTATTAAAACATTATTGATCTTACCGTAACTTAGAATTGTACAGTTAGAATATTAAAAAACTTTGCTAGTAACATAGTGGTGTTTTTTGTTACTATGTAAAAAAAAGTTTTTTTTAAGGTTTGAAATGTATGGTAGCGTTGAACTTAACACGCAAAGGTTTACCCAAGGTTAATCGAAAAACCCAATGTAACTACATTTAAAAGGAGGTAATTCTTTGAATTGTCGGCAATAACTAAATTTTTGATTTTTAGAAAGTTTAAAAGTGAGGTTCTGTTTTAGCCAGAACGCATGCGCTGACAAATTCAAGTAGTTCTTATGAATCTTTATGTCGTTAAGGTTCATTGGTAAAAACGAATAAAATTAAATCCCAGTATAGAGAAATATTATTTTGATTTTCTTTATTTAATTATATTCTATTGTTCATGTATTATTATATCTTATTGAGATTTATCTAAGAAAAGCAAGGGAATGCTATCTTTTTTAGTTAAAGAAAATTAATTATAAAGGTAGGTTAGTTATTAATGAATATTACAATTTAAAGAATTACCTTCTTTTAAATGTAGTTACATTGCATTTTTCGATTAACCTTGGGTAAACCTTTGCGTGTTAAGTTTAAAGCTACCATACATTTCAAACCTTAAAAAAACACTTTTTTTGCACATAGTAAGAAAAAACACCACTATGTTACTAGCAAAGTTTTTTAATATTCTAACTCAACAATTCTAAGTTACGGTAAGATCGATAATGTTTTAATAGATAATATATGGTAGCTAATTATAATTTATTCTCTTTCAGCCCTGAAGAAGCCAAATTAATTCTCTTTGGCGAAAACGTTCGGCGAAATAATTGATACTCATTAGAGTCTTTCTTGCAGATTTCCGCAATATTTAAGAGTTTACTATATATATATATATATATATATATATATATATATATATATATATATATATATATATATATATGTTAATGTGATATGTAGAATTTTAATTTTAAAACTTTACAAAAAATATATATAAAACATTATTAAAATTTTTGATTGATGATTTATATCACACCTTTCAATTTTGTTATCTCAGGTTTTACTCGTGCTTCAATATTTATACTTTACAGCTGATGGGTTAGGTCCAAAGAATAACGGAATAAAACAACATAATATGATATGAAAATAATGTAATAAAATAAACTGATTAAAATACCTCCAAAAATTATTAGCATACAATGTTTATCAAACGAAATTCGTTCTACGTACGAGAACCTTCTATAATGCATGGATAATATAATACAACTACAATCTAAGATACAGCTTATTATTCTACATAAACAAATCAAATAATATTCAGTGTCCTTCCTAATGCAATTTTGATATAACGATTGTACCAAGAAAAATTTGTATGAATTATCCAATTCTCTCCACAGCTCCGTGTCCCCTCTCAGAACAAATTTGATCTCTTTTGACTATCGACAACTTATTCACACGTTACTAATATGATATAATATTTTTTAATCCAAAATACTCTGCCTTGAGTTGTCCAATTCCTTGTTCTATGCAAAATGAACTATCAGTTCTCAGCAGCCTCCTAGGTAATTGGCAATATTAAACAAGATATTGCAATTTAGTGTCTTCAATGCTTTCCTTCGAATGCACGTACCTTTCCAATGATGTCAGCCTCTTTTCCTCTCGCCAAACTTAATCTCTCGTTCCGAAATAAACAGCGATACGTAGAATACAAGTAGAAAAAGTTTACTCACAAATTTGTACCAGATCAGCTACCGTCAGACACAATTACTTCAATAACTCACAACTTATTCTTTATCACTTACTACCCTTGGATACCACCTCGAAAACCAACCATTCACTTTAAGAAACTGGAACTAACTCCTCTCTCATCTCCTCTATCCATTCATCTAACCTCTCATTATACGCACCCATCACCACTTTCCAAATTCTCGGCCAATCAAAAATTTGCATACCACTTCCACATAAAATCAGAAATACCTACAAACTTTCCTAATTCATATTATTTCTGCAAGGACACTTAATTTCTACTGGGTATTTATATATTCCGAACAAACATTTATTTATTAACTATTTTTATTGTCGTTTTCATGGCACAAATCCGGCTTACGGAACACTTTATGGCTTATGGGGAAAAACCATCGTTAACTTCAATTCATTGTTATATTTGTACAAAAGATTATTTATGACTAAGATTACCTTTGGTTAATTCCAGGCAGCTCGGAGTATTTTTTTATTTTCTATAATCTCTGAAATATTGATTTCATCGTACATCTAATATTTTTACCCTTCAATTTTGAATACCACAACAACTCCCCGCCATTTGATTCGCCGAAAACTTCTTTATAATTTTTTTTTATAAAATGACAAGAGTTTTTCAATGGTCAAATTATTACAATATGTTATTGAAATCTACTCATGATACCGATAAATGTGAATGTTACAAATCCTACCGCCAAATTCGCAACAACACTTTGATCCCATTTTAGGATCGTACAGCAAACTGATCTGATCTAAGTTCTCTTTAGTTTCATTCGCTACCGAATCCAGTTTAGATGATCCTGAAAAAGGTTTCCTGTATGTTTTTTGTGAGTTTTTGTACCCGATATTTTTTTCGGTATGCACAGATGAAATAGGTATTTGAGATCCTTGTTTTTGCAAGTTTTCTACATCAAAGCTTGATCTTAAATTCGAAAAAATAAATTTACTGGCTATAACACAAGATTCTAATTCCACAATTTTTCGTTTTTGTTCTCCCAAAAGTTTTAACAATCTGTCAACTTTCATGTTTAAACTTCCTTCTATAAATGTAAATTTATTTAGGCGATCCATAAGTCTTTTTTTGTCATCAGTTTTCATTTCCAGCAACATCTGCAAATTTGTCTTTTCCAATTTTACAGCTTCCAACTCGGAAATTAATTCCGTTTTCTCCATCTCGCATACTTCTTCTTCAAACACCTCCATTTCAATTATATCTTTTCCCTTTTCTTTTATCAAACCTGATTTTTCTTTTTCTTCTTCGGCTGAGCTCATCTCTTCTTTTGCGGAATTCCCTATTCCTTTTTTTAATTTTGTTTTCTGCTTTTTCTTCTTTCTCTGTCCTTGCTTCGTTGTCAAATTTATTTCCACCGTTTGTTCTTTGTCTAAATCATCATTTTTCCGATTCTCATCTTCCTTGTCCTTTTCCATGTTTTCTCCACATTTTATTTTTCTTTCATCCTCATTTTGTTCACATGTGTTCACGGTCCATAATATTTCTTCACAAACTTCTGGATTTTCGTCCATAATGGCCATCTCTTCCTTGTCCTCCTCCTTTAGTTCTACTTCTGTTTCTTTTCTATTTTCCATTTCCATTTGGTATTCCGAGCACCACGTTTCTACTTTTTTCATTTCTCTTATAATAACTTCTTTTTCTTCCGGTTTCCTTTCTATTTTGTTGTAGCTTGCCAACAATTCTTCTGTACCTTTTCTTTTCTGGTTCTCTCTTGTCTCAACCTTTTTTTTTCTTCTTTCTTCTTGTTCTCCCTTTTTTTTTCCTGTTCTTTTCCTCTTCTGATTGATTTATTACCTGTATTTCCAATTTGTTCTCTACGGTCGTATTGATTTCTTTATGGTTTCCCTGTTCATTTGTCCTTTCGACAATTTTCGTCATATCTGTTTCTTGTCCCTCTTCTTTGTGATCTGGTTCTGCCCTGATTTCCAATTTACTTTCAGAAAAATTAATCGTGATGTGTTTTTCGCTCAACTCATCTATTCCCGCTATCATATCATGATTCAAATCGTCGATCACCACACATTGCATAATATAGAAATTTTCTCCCACTCTGATCCGTACTCCCAAACCTTCGTTTACTGTCATCAATTTTTTATTGTTCGCACCCACTAAAGCAACCCTAGGAATCTTATACACAAATCTGTCCAAATTCAATTCTTTTACTAATTTTTTATTGATTAACGATATCTCCGATCCAGAATCAATCAAAATTTTAATCGCTTTATGTTTTATAAAGGCATCTAAAAATATTAGATTGGAATTAGAATTTTGTCTTTCGTTTACCGCCCACTGTATAAACTCTCTCGGGTAACAAAATATACCGGAGAGTTTTTTACTTTTGTTTAGTAGATGCTTTATTGAAAATCCTGTCTGGATTCATTGCATACATCTTCTTCCTCGTTTTCTATTCCTACATGATTCATCTCACTTCTATTTTGTCGTTGGAAGCTCTGATTATTTCTACCGTCCCTTTGTTAGTTCGTATTCCTATTCGGAGGATTTTGTGCAGCCCTGTTCCTGTTGTGATTTTCATATGTTCTATTTTGTGTGTCATTCTGGTTATCATAATTTTGTTGTCTAGTGTAATTGTGGTATTCTCTTGGCCTATATTCATTTGTTGATCGGGGATGTCGTTTTCTCTGGTCATAATTTGCTTGGTACCTTCTTTCGGGTCCATTGTATTGGTCATGTTGTCTTCTATTTCTCATTTCTCTTCTTTTCGCTTCTTTTAATTAAAGGAGTTAGCACAAACTATCAATATCTTGATAATTTCTCAAAATCACGTGATTCTCCAACGTTTCTTCGAAATGTCTGCTTATTATTTCTACCAGTTGTTCGGTAGAGTATTTGTAATCTAGATATTTTGAATTGTTATATATATATATATATATATATATATATATATATATATATATATATATATATATATATATATATATGCAAAGCATATCTTTCTTCAGATATTCCCATTTTCCCGTGATATTTTCCATTCTCTAGCTCTTGGTTGATTTCCCTCTGTTTATTTTCCCCCAGAAATAATTGAGAAATTTATTTTCGAAATCTGTTCAATTTTCAAACTCATCTTCTTTGCTTTCATACCATAACGCTGCTTCTTCTTTCAGATGGTTTCTAATTGTTTCTTTGCAATCGTCAAAATATCTAACATGTTTCAGTTTAGTTTTCAAATTAAAAAAAAACGGTACTGGGTGTGTTTTTCTAATATCCCCGCCAAATTGTATCGCTTGTTCCAAGGACGATAACTTCTTTTCTCTCTGCTCCTCTTAGTTCAATTTTTGCAATATGTTTTTCATTTTGCTTTAATCTCCTTTCTACTTCTTTCCTGTCTTCTTGTAGCGCCATTTCAGTTTTTTTTTCTAACTGATCTAATTCCTTTTTCTGGACAATCTTGATTTCCTTCATCTTGTTTTCTACTTTCTTTTCTTGTTCTCCCATTTTATTTTTAATTTTATTAATCTCTTCTATTTGTTGTATCAGTGCTTTCTTTATCCCCTCAACACATCCTTTAATTTCCTGTTCATAGTTTTCCAGACGCTGCTCTATATTCCTGTTATTTAGTTCTATTGCTTGTCTTGTTTTCCGTTGGTTTTCTTCCATTGTTTGTTTTGTTTCTTGTTGATTCCTATCCATTTTCTTTGATGTTTCATTTTGGTTTTTCTCTATTGTTTGTTTTGTCTCTTCCATTTTTTGTGATGATTCTTGTATTTGTTGTGTCTGTATTTGCATCATTGCTAATAGTTTTTCTAACATCCCTGTTTCTTTTCTTTCCTCCATTATTGTAGAATTTCCTTTATTATCCGATCCTTCTTCAACAATTGTTTCCTCTTCTCTGTTATCCTTTTTCCTTTCTTGCATTTTGCTTTGACTTCTTGTGGTCGACATGTTGTTTCTTTTCGTTACTGCTTTTGTCCCCGCCAAATGTGAAATTTTACAACACTCTATATGTTGCAGAACACGACAAATATTTCTCTCCAAATTTAATAAATTTTCACGACAAATATCACATATGCAATCAGTAAAATTCAAATAATTCAAAACAAATATCCAATGTACGATTGGTAAAGAAAATAAAAAACAAATAATGCAATAGCAGTAAATATCAATATAACTACGATCAATCAATAAATCAAATTTTTATCCACTGGAAAAATTGTCAAAATACTTTTAAATTCAAATTCCCTCAATGTTATTTTTTATCTCGGGATCATCTGTACTTATTCCGGATCTCTTTCCCCACCATCATACGCAAAGCTGCGATATTTTCAAGCCCCACGTTTTGGAAGCCAGTTAATGTGATATTAAAAGTCAGAGGTGCGCCAAGCAATTAATTAGCTAATTAATTAATTAATTAAACTTATTTAAATGATACAATTATGATTTTATCACACTATTTAATTCTCTTATCTCAGGGTTATATTCGTTCTTCAATATCTATGATTTACATATGATAGGTAAGGTCTAAAGAATACCGGAATAATAAAAACATATATGATACAAAATTATATATTGAAATAAAATTCACACTCAAATATCTTCAACAAAAAATATCTTATATAATGATTATCAAAATTTTGTTCTACGTACGTGAACCTTCAAAAATTAATGTTATATACAATATAAATTAAAATTTCAAATCAAAATTGTTGTTCTATATCTCCTGATCAAAATATTTCTATCTTTTCTGGAGCAATAAAATTCCCTAGGTAATCAGCAATCTTACAACAAATTATTGGGAGCCTCTCGTCTTTAATGATCTACTTCAAATGCACGATTTCTCCTCTCGATAAACTGAATCTCTCGTTCCGGCCTGAACAGTGACTCTTGGAATATATAAGTAGAAAAGTATAACTTACAATATTTTACTGGATCAGCTTCCGTCAGATACACTTACTCCAAGAAAACTCACAAACATTCACTTCTAATGCTTACTATCACTTGAGAACCACCAGAGAACAACGTCTGTTCGCCTTGCACCCTTGGAAAACAAATTATCTTCCCTCAAAAATCTAGCTAAACTCTCATTCTTACATACCTCCTCCACTTTTTTCAATCTCCTCCAATCAAAGCTCATTATACGTATCCCCATCTCTTCATTTAGATAACAAACAACAATTTTACCTACAATTATAAATTTCCTAAAAACTATTAACATGCTAATCGGATTCTACAAATTCTTAAGAACTAACGGAGAAATATAATTTCTAAATATTCTATTCTATTGTCTTATTCACTTTACAAGTCCATTTGGAGAATCCGCTCGCATTGTTCATGATTTCACTTAAGCTCACTCACGTCACTCGAATATATTTTACAAAGAAAATAATTTATGCATATCTTAAATTTTGTTTACTACAGGTCATCCAGGATAATCGACTTTCATTTCTTCGCCGTACTTTCTTTTATTGTACATTAGCCGTTGGACCCTATGCAGAATGTTGATGACTGATTGGAAGAACTGCAAACAATGCATCATCTGTTAGCTGTTGACTGACAAACGCATATAACCTACTCTCGAGCTATTCTTCATCTCAACGAAATGCAGGACGATTTTTCATTCAACAATATTGTGAGAGATGAGGCTCATTTCCGTCTTAGTGGTTACGTAAATAAACAAAATTATCATTTTTGGGACACCAGAAATTCGTGTGTCACCCAAGAAGAGCCATTACATTGGCTAAAAGATACTGTGTGCTGGTCTGTTTACATTAGAGGAGTCATGGGGGCAATTTTCTTTGAGAACGCTGCAGACCAAAAAACGACTGTGGACGGCCCGCGCTACAAAGCCGTGGTTACCGATTTTTTTTACCGTTTTTTCCTAAATTCGATAAATGGGAACGGGAGAACTTGTAATTGAAACCAGACGGTGCAATGATGCACGCTGCTCTACCCACAACTGATATTCTGAAGGAAGCATTTCCAAGTCGCTTAATCTCTCATATTGGGGATTTGTACTGGACAGTCAGACCACTCAATTTAACCGATCCAGTCTTCTTTTTATGGGTTTTTTTGAAGTCGCTGGTTTACGTCAATAAGTCTCAAATTCTTACCTTAAGAAAAATATTGGCCAGGAATGTGAAAAACCTGTCGTTCGAGGTTCTGGCAAAATTGTTAAAAAATACCATAAAACCAGACCGTATGGTCATCATCTCTGGCATTGGCTACTTGGTAGTATGCTATCATTTTTGGGAAATGGGAAAATGATATCAGAAATGATATCATTTTCCCATTAACTTCTTAACACTACTTGCATGGGTGTCAAAAAAACTTTTAATCCACATAAAAGTAGTTGAGAGCAGCCTTTACAACATATGTGTACTTTTTTCATTGCAGATTGCCTTCCATCGCGTTTTCTCGCATTCTCCTCGTTTGAGCTTGACATTTACGACAGCTTTTGGATTGCGTTTTTGTTGGGGCGTAATTTACCAACTAAGTGTGTGCTTTGTCTGTTTAAATCGTGTGCTAGATCAAAGCTTGTATAGAAATTATCCGTGAATAAGTTCCATAACTACCCTAAAATCTAAGGAGTTCTCTGATGGTATTTCTTTTCCCCCGTAAAGTGTCACCGCATATGTACAAATTTCAGATACATAAAGTTTAAACAGCTCGATCAAATATTTATGCCTTTTTGCAGTATGTTTAAAAAAATTTAACCTTCCACGAAAAGACACAATTGTCTCATAAATACACAGAGAATTGTTAGGCGTACAAATTTTCTAAAATTTACTATTCAGGATTGTTATAAGAGCTGAGGTTTTGTATAATCTGTTATTTAGTGGAATACTTTCATTATCAGAAATGTGAAAACAATTTAAAAGGACTCCGAATCGGTTCCTGCTAAAACCTCAACTTTGAGAAATCGCATTTTTTTAAAGTGGATTGTTGATCCAATAGTCTCTCAGCTCTGGTTTCTTGTCTAATCCTATCCACATTATAACGGCTAAAAAACGAAGTAATTCATCTCTATCTGTGTCTTACCATTTGCACAAAAGCGAATAATTTACGATGGTTTCATTTGTAATCCCTTCAACTACTTTCTGTTAAGCATATCTATTTGCTTCTGTGATTAACAAATCTTGAATTTCATTATCAACAAATAATAAGTAAAAATAAATCAGTTTATAATCACGTAGTTGCTCTTCGTCAATGTTAAATCCTCGACTATTAGTAAATTCAAATTTATGTAGTTCTTCCGGGCTATCTATGATATTTCTTTCCACATTATTTTATCTGCTCTTAAATTAGCATCGTCTATATTAATATTGTCAAAATAAAAAAATTGCAAATAACTATCATCGACTAAATTAGAAGGACCAGCTTCGTTATACACCTTTTGTTTCTTTCTTGGTCTACTAACATCGTCACCCCTTTCTATAAAGTAAGAAAACAATCAAGACACCAATCTGTACTGTGAACGAAATCAGTTACCTATTACCACTTTATAAATAAAATTATTGAGTCCAGTAACTTCATCAACTCTCAAATAAAATTAATCACTGTCATCCTCTCGATAGGCAGGATTAGCATCAGAGTCATATTCTGATATTTTATAATCGCTTAAATAAGATTCTTCTAGTATTTGACGAAGTTCATCTTCTGATAATCCTATTTTTGTTCATTATACGAAGATATGAATACTTTTCTACTGCAAGGAATGAATACAATTGTCGCATACGATGATACCACAGTGAAATACAAAAATCCTAACCTACATAAATTGCAGGCAGGTTTTACCTGACCGGTTTTTCTATAGACCAGACCTTTTTAATTTATCATATAACAACACAGACAATGCGTCCCTCACGTGGTCACAGTCTCGTAACCACGATAACATACTGAGGCAAAATTGGTACACATGGTCTATGATAAAGACCTACAACAACTTTAGCGGTTATACACTCTTTTCAACAAAATCCCTAAATAATCTTTTTTGAAACTATTTCCAGAGTTTAAATCAAAACGTGAAATCTTTTAGTTAAAAGTTTAATTTGTTGCTGTACAATTCAGTACTCTAATTATTATATTTATGCTGGCAACATGTTTTCTTTTATTGATGGCTGATGACTTACTTGTCACTTGTCACTGATCTCTGTGCACTTTACACTTGTACTTGTAAAACAATTATTTACAAGTACAAGTACAAGTTACAACAATAAGTTACAACAAACTTATTTCTTTTCTAATTAAATTTAATAATAGTGTTATTATTATTAAAAAGCGTAAACAGGTTATATGTCCAGCTGCAGAAATTTAGAAAAGTGTTTTTAAGTTTTTGTTTTAAACAAAGTAAAATTTATTCTGCTGAAAGTGTAGTTTGCATGAAAAATTGTGTTAAAAATTTTTGACGTATGTCATTTAGTTATGGCTTCGTCCAATCATCAACTGTTTATAGAATCGGTTTTGATTCGTAGAAATTTTGATTGGAAAGACATAGTGTTCTTAATGTAATTTCTCAAGAGAAACCTCCTAGCACTGACGATAAGTACAAAGACTTTTTTAAAAGTGATTATTTAGGGAAAATGTTTTAGAAATAACTAAATCCCAAGAAACTTTGATGGGAATGATGAAAGCTCCTAAAACTGTTTACGAAAATACAGGACTTCAGTCTCGAGTACAAATCCAGAAAAAGGTGGGCAACTTAGTACTTAAAGAAGACGGCAACTTGGGTGAGGTGTTGGTGGATTTTGATAAAACCTTAAGAGAATTAAATGATGCAGGAGGTAAAATAGATAATAGTAAAAGATCACCACACTTTTATCTGCAATGCCTGGCAGATTTAATTTAGTTCTAACATCCTTTGATATTTTATTTCGTTCTGATCTATCCAAAATAACTTTAGATTTTATGAAAATAAGTTTGATGGCAAAAGATGATCAATTAAAAACAAAGGGAGTTACTAGTGTACCTGTTCCTTCGCATGCATTTGTTGGTTAAGATAAATATAATGGTAAGAGCAAACATACTTTTAAAGTTCTTTGTTATCATTATTACGATCATTATTTTTATTTTTCTTTTGAAATCCGAGTTCTTTGCTTATCCGGCTTAGCCGTTTGGTAATGGTAATCATTTCGACTTCATTCGCTGCTTGTATAAGTGTGTCATCTGCGTATCGCAGGTGAGTGATTTTTCTGTCTCCTTTGTGATTTCTCCATCCCATTCGTCTACTACTTTCCTCATTATATATTCAGAATATATGTTATACAGGGTGGTCCTTAAGTAATTGTACAAAAAGAAGCCTTAGATTCTGCCCTTTAAAATATTACGATTTAAGTCAACTTGCTTTAATACAATGTTGATATTAAGAAATATACAGGGTATTAAACTGGAAATTTAAAATTTTATTTTTCGCTATAACTTTCACGTTTGTAAATATTTATGGATAAAAATTTACAATTGGATTCGTTTGAGTAGGATAAATTAAAATTTTACACATACTTTGATCTAGCTTGTAGAGGGCGCCACATATGCTAAATATGTAGCATAAATTTGCGCTTAACTTTTTTACTCTGTAAGTTAGCTCCATTTTTGTTAAAAATATTAAAGACACATTATTTCTAAAAAGAAAAGTAATACCTGTTAATAACTTGAAAATTCAACCGTTTTCGAGATAATCGCATTTTATAAGTCAGCTGCATAATATTTCTTAGTTGTTATATTTGTGCGGTAAAGCAGTGAATACCTGTGGATAAGCATATTAATAGTTTTTTCTTAATAAAACAACTCAAAGATGATACAAAGATGTAATGTTATATCACAAAATGCTTTGTTATGGCTGCTAAATGTCTTATTGAAGAGAAGCTTCATCTTCTTCTTTAGGTGCCGTGTTCGTATTCAGAAGTTGGCCATCTTTATGTTTACAATTTCCTTTCTATATCGCTTCCATAAGTTTGTATACTGCCGTTGTATTAATTTTTCTTTATTGTAAAATCCTGAGACGAGCCTTACGGAAGAGACGGCGTCACGAGCAGCTTCACGATATAACGGGCTTCACATCGATGTACTACTCTTTATTAATTCGTTTCTAGTCATCATATATTTTTAATGTTACTTGTTAATAAATTCCTTTTAAACTATAATCAAATTTTATTTTTAAAATCTTATTTATTTTATATAATAATTAAATTTACTATCAAATTATTGATTGAATATTAAATTTATATTTTATTAATTTATTTTATTATTAACTTAATATTTAGTCTCACTTTGACGGGTCTGTATTTTGTTGATACGTTAGCGGGTGGCGCTACTAGCAAACATAATTTATTGAATTTTTTTAATATAATATAATTTGTTTAAAATATAAATAATAAATAAATAATAAAATAACTTTATTAAATGTTAAAAATATTATTTACAAATATAGAAAACATGGTTAGAAGTTTCGAGCTAGTCTACAGTGCCAGCTACTGTACCTACTACCTTTTTTGAAGGCAGTTTTGACGCCAGTAGGCAACCCAAATGCATTAGGGGAAATTTTAACATAGTAGGCTGATATCACGAATACTTTTGATAACTAAAAATAAGTCTTGTTTCGATTAATCAGTGATTTTTGTAACATCTAATTTATTTTGGTTTATTAAAGAAAAACAGAAAATGCCCAGGGCATAATATCTTTTATAATATGGATATGCGAAGGAATATTTAAAAAAATACCCAAACAGGCTACAACCTAATCACCAAGCCTTTAAACATCTCTTTCGGAATTTAGGTGAAAGAGGTTCATTTCGTCCTAAACGTGACAACTTAGGCCGACCGAAAATCATTACGCCTGATCAGGAAGATGAAGTAATGGTTCGCGTTGACGACGCGTAAGCTTTTTCATCCTTCCCATTTTATACGTATGCAAAATCTATTTTCAGCAGAATTACCTTTAACATGTAGATTTGCAAATGATATCCGAAACAAGTAAAATCTTGACCACTCCTTCGTCGATAGAATATTTTTACGAACGAAGCTACATTTACTCACCATGATCTTTCGAATTTAAAGAAAAGTCATTTCTGATATACTGAATGTCCTCATATTAAGAGAAAAAGGCATTTTCAACCTGAATTTTAAATAGACGTTTGGTTTGATTAATCATTTTTTACAGACATGCGAATTACCTTGTAATTTAAATGGTAAGATTTATTTACATTTTTTATAAAATGATTTTATTTATTTATTGAAAGAATTGTTATCAAATTTAAGGAGAAATATGACGTTTATGCAAAATGGTACACTACCACATTATAGGGAGAGGGCAGTGAGAACATACTTAAATACAAACTTTCCTTAACGTTGGATTGCTCGTGGACTCGTGGTAATTCCTTGGTCATATGGTGAGATATTAATATAATTAAAATCCGAAAAGAGTACTTAATATTATACGTATAACACCTATAATAAATACTGCAGCAGTTTCTTTAGAATTAATGATGCTCTTTAATTTAAGATGATCTTTTATGCAATGTACTGACAAATGAATTAAAGAAAATGGTAAACATATCGAACACTTACTTTGACAAAAAGTTTAATGTTATTTAGTTTAACCATTTCTTAATTTGGTTTGTAAATAGAATGTTTTGATTATGACTTTAATGTAATATAAAACGTAAAATGTTTGATGTAAAATCCAATTATTCTGTTATTTTGTCAAATCCTTTTACAAATTACCCTGCTGATATATTTATTTTATTTAATATTTTGATAACTATTAACTTTATTAAAGGTATTGCATACCAAAATTTAGAAGTATTGATGTTTTTTCTTTCGTTGCCTGAAGTAATTGCATTACATCAGAATTATGCAGTTGACGATTATTTTGAAAACTGTTGAGTTTTGAAGTTATTAACAGGTATACCTTTTTTTGGTAAGATAATGTATCTTTAATATTTTTTGTCACAAATATCGATAACTTGAGGAGCAAAAAAGGTTAGGTGCAAATTTATGCTACATATGTAGCATATGTGTCCCCTCTATCAGCTATATCAAAGTATGCATAAAATTGTAATTCCTTATATTCAATAGTACCTAGTTCTAAATTTTTATGCATAAATGTTCACAAACCTGAAAGCTCTAGCGAAAAATAAAATTTGTAATTTCCCCTTTAACACCACGTATCTTTCTTAATACCAACATTTCATTAAAGCAATTTGGCTTAAATCGTAATATTTTAAAGCGTAGAATTACGGTTTCTTTTTTACAATTACTTAAGGACCACCCTGTATAATAATGGTTGTTACGAACATGCTTTTGGCATGGCTCATATAACGGTTACAACTCTAACAAGGCATCAAGAACATTCGCGATCCATCGAGTGAGAGACAGAACAACAGGTCACCTAGGCGAATTAGAGGTGGGACAACTCCCGAATGTTCTGGAACTTAATACTTTTGGTATATATATGACGCGATGTTAGAAGTAGAGTTTAGTTGATAAGAGAGTACCGAACTGTAAACTATAAATAAATATATTTATATAAATTCGAACCGCTCGTTTTATTTAATCTCGCTACAGTTGGTGTCAGGTGTGGGGTTTGCAAATAAATTCAGCAGTGACTTTTGAAAAAGACTTTTGAACTTTTGAAAAGTATTGTTCGTCGGGAACATCGTACGTGTGTGCCTGACCAAAGATGCTGCTAGTACAACTTTTAGTAAAACAGTTGCGTGAGCAACTGGAAGAACGCGATGAAGACTGCAGCGGGTCCAAGAAGATACTCCAAGAACGATTGAAGACTGTTCTCAACAAGAATGAAGAAGATCCAGAGACATTCCAGTTCCAGTCAGCAGAAGAAGCAGTTTTAACGAAAATAAAAAATGTGTCGCAAATGATAATTGAAGAAACTTCTAAAAAAATTAAAGAAAATTCTAAAATTATTAAAGAAACAGCTAGACAAAACGACGAGAAATTCGAAAATATGTCTAGAAGATTAGTCGAAGTATGTAATCAAAACAATGAGAAATTTGAAGAAGTCTCAAGAACATTTGATATGATACAGAAAAATGTAAACGACAAGATAAAAAACGTAGAAGAGAAGATCAAACAAGTAGAGAGTATGATAACTAACACAAAAGTGCTACCACCAGTTAATACAATAGCCTTAGATCCGGTAGTGAAAGAAGAATCACCTAGAGACGAAACGACACATAATATGAGATTCAAATTGCCACCATTTGATGGAAAGTCCTCTTGGTCCATATACCGTAGACAATTTGAAGCTATTGCGACAGCCAATCATTGGACAGAACAAGAAAAGGCTGTTTTCTTGACTGCTGCTTTACGAGGTGATGCTGCAGATATACTAAGATCGATTCCTAAGCGTCAAGAAAAATGTTACCAGACCTTGTTCACTCGACTAGTCAAACGTTACGGAGATGCCCATCTCCAACAAGTCTACAAGGCGCAACTAAGAAGTAGAATTCAACGAGCAAGTGAAAATTGGCAAGAGTTTGAAGCAGATGTTGCTCGTATAGTGCGGTTGGCTTATCCGGAGGTACCAGACAACATTTTGGAAGAAATTGCTGTATGGAAGAAATTGCTACCCATTGACCTTCGTCAATGGGTTAAGAGAAAGTGAATTATAGAAAGCTTTACTACTAGCAAGACCGAAAGTTCTAGATGAAGCGCTCGCTATTGCTTTGGAACATGAAACAGCTAGTCAAACATCACGGAGCCATCGAGTAAGAACCATTGAAGAAGGCGACGAACCAAACGATGAACGTCTAGAAGAAATGGTACGAAAAGTAGTTCGTAACACGATGCCGAAGAGACGCGAGCCCAGATGTTGGAATTGTGGTGACGTAGGTCACATTCACCGTAATTGCAAGAAAATGATATAACAGTCGGAAAACTAGAACGGGTCGACACCAAGGGGCAACTGCCGACCTCGAGAAACACAGCCCCATAGTAACTGTGAATATTACGTCCTCAGGTGGAATTCATAGCTTGTACATCGAGGGTCGTATCAATAATAAATGTAGATCGTTTTTGGTAGATACAGGTGCAACGAGAACTATTGCACGGCCAGAAGTAGTACGAGGCAATCTTAAATTATCGCCTGCAACAGTAAAACTTAGAACAGCAACTGGTGAGATAATTAATACATATGGCGAGGCTAATATGTCAGTATCCATTGGCCAGACCACAGTGAAACATAGAGTATTAATTGCAGATATCTCCGACGAGTTCATATTGGGGATGGATTTACAAAGAAAAGTTGGGGCTGTATTGAATGTCAAAGATGGAGTTCTCGAGATCAGTGGTGAATAGTTGCCGTTTCATGAAGACAAAGAAGATGTTATCAACTTAATAACTACTTGTGACGTAACAATACCCGGTAATAGTGAGAAAATTTTAATGACCAGACCAGATGGTTACTGCCGAGAGGGAAGTTTAAGGATGGTCGAAGATGTGAATAATGCCGAGTTCCTAACGGCAAAAGCTTTGGTGAGAATTCGAGATGTCGTTCCTGTAAGAGTTATGAATTTAAAGGGAACTGCTATTAAGTTAATTAAAAGAACTTTGATCGGACAGTGTGTTCCCGTGGCTTCGATTTGTTCCATGAATACTAATGAGAAAACGTCGAAATCTAAGTATCCAAAGGAGCTTGTTGAGACGATGATTAAAACGTGCCAAGATTTTGATGATGAACGAACTAAAAAAGTGAAATCTATGCTGATAGAATTTCAAGATGTTTTTGCCTTGAATAAGAAGGATAATGGCAAAACAAGCATAGTAAAGCATAAAATAATAAGGGAGACGCTCAGCCAATCAAACAACAACCTAGACGACTTCCGTTTGCGAAAAGAGATGAAGCCGAAGACACCATCAAAGAATCTAACAGAAGTCTTTCAACGATTGCGGGCAGCGAATTTGAAGTTACGTCCAAAGAAATAATACTTGTTTCGACGAGAAGTGAAGTACTTGGGACATATTGTAGCAAGTAATGGTGTAACAGCTGATCCTGAAAAACTTGCAGCAATTAAGGATTGGCCTGTACCAAGAGATAAACACGAAATTATAAATTTTCTTGGCCTATGTACATATTACCGACGTTTTGTCAAAGGATTTGCCAACATCTCCAAGTCATTAACAAAGTTGACAGAAGAAGGCAAAGAATCTACATGGAGCGAAGAGTGTCAAAGAGCTTTCAAACACTTACAAATGGCTCTGACCACGCACCGATTTTAAGCTACCCTAGGCAGGCAGGAAAATTTGTGTTGGACACCGATGCAAGCAACAGTGTAATAGGAGCTATTCTCTCCCAAATCCAATATGGACAGGAGAAAGTCATCGCTTACTTTAGCAAAGTCTTGTTGAAACCAGAAAGAAACTATTGCATTACGTTACTAGGAGAGAATTGTTAGGCGTAGTAAAGGCTTGCGAGCATTTCCATAAATACTCGTATGGCAGAAAGTTTCTTCTTCGTACGGATCACGCTGCTCTAAAATGGCTCCTACAATTCCGTAATCTAGACGGCCAGATGGCAAGATGGTTAAAACGATTACAAGAATATGATTACGAAATCGAACACAGGGCTGGCAGAGTTCATTCAAATGCTGATGCCCTTTCGAGACGGCCGTGCAGTGCAAATTGTAATCACTGTCTTAAATTAGAAGAAAGGCTTTGCCCCGTGAGACGAACCACCGTCATTAATGATCAATGGCAGCCTCAACAGGTACAAGACGCTCAAGCAGATGATCCATGTATAAAAAGAGTATTGGATTGGATGCGTCGAAGTGAAAGACCTTTTTGGCAAGACATTAGTGCATGTAGTCCAGAAGTCAAGTGTTACTGGAGCCAATGGAATTGCCTAGTGCTGAAAGATGATCTTCTGTATAGAACCTTTGAGAACGATGTTGGTAGGTACAGAAACTAAGCTTCAGTTGATTGTACCTAAAAGTAAAGTGTCAGAAGTATTGCGTCAGTTGCATGACGGTGCATCAGGTGGACACTTTGGTATCACAAAGACTCTGCAAAAGGTTCGAGAACGGTTCTATTGGGTGAACTGTAAAGATGATCTAAGAAGATGGTGCCGGAAATGTGAACTGTGTGCAACCAGTAATGGTCCAGCTGGTAAAAAGAGGGCACCCATGAGACAGTACAATGTTGGTAGTCCTATGGAAAGAGTAGCAATCGTCATTGCAGGTCCACTTTTAGAGACAAATGCTGGAAATAAATATATCCTGGTAGCCATGGAATATTTTACGAAATGGACTGAGGCCTATGTGATACCAAATCAAGAAGCTGCTACCATTGCAGAAGTACTTGTTAAAGAATTCTTTAGCCGATTTGGTGTTCCCTTGGAGATCCACTCCGACCAAGGGCGGAACTTCGAGTCAACCCTTTTCCAAAACGTTTGTAAATTGATTGGTGTCAATAAGACCAGAACGACACCCCTGCATCCTCAATCAGATGGAATGGTCGAGGGAATGAACCGAACAATGGGTAAACACCTGTCCAAAGTTGTATCAGAACATCAAAGAGATTGGGACCAGCACATTTATTTATTCCTAATGGCATACCGCTCGGCCGTGAATGAAACTACAGGCCAGACTCCAACCTGCCTGATGTTAGGTCGTGAAGTTCGTTTTCCCTGCGACCTAGAGTTTGGCTGCAGACCTTCCGAAGAACATGTTGCAAGCGAAGATTATGTCGACCGCCTGAAGTTAAGAATGAACAACATTCATGAACTTGCCCGACAATACATCCAGTTAGCCAGTGACAGAATGAAAGATCAATACGATTCTCGATGCAAGAATGAAACCTAAGAAACGTGATGAAATATATTTATATAAATTCGAACCGCTCGTTTTATTTAATCTCGCTACATGGTGATAGTATGCAGCCTTGTCTAGTGCCTTTCTTTGTTTTGCAAAGGCATTTGAATATTTTTTGAAATGGATTAAATTTGAAATATGTATTTGAAAGGAAGGTTCTCAGAATGATATTTAGACCTCAAAGAGATGAATTGACAGGAGAATGGAGAAGGCGCCGCAATGCTGAATTGGTGACTCTATTCTACGTGAAGTTGTTATGTTCCCTGTATTTCAACTTTGTCTGAGTTATACACATTTATTTTCAGGTTAACTAGGTGGTAATGAATTTCCATATTTCCTATTATACTCCAGATGGGATCCCATTGTACTGAATCGAAAGACTTTGTGTAATCAACGAAACAGAACAGCATTGGAATATTTATTCTCGCGCTTTTCCTATTTTCTTGTCTGGTGTTATATATCTGCTCACGTGTTGATTTCCCTGGTGCGAATCTGTATAATTTTTCAATAAAAATTTTTCAATTTTTGTCAATAAAAAAACAAAAAATACTCAATACATAGAGTCAAACTTAAAAACTAGGACGCCAATTAGTCTAAATAATATCTTTTATAATTAGAAAAACTGTAAACCATCAGTACAAAGATTAATTGCAAAACAATTACGTGGGTGACTATTAATCGAATAATGCTAATATTCTGTGAAATGAATGATTCACTTAAGCTTCGAAATTTAATAGCTGCTTAGTTACTGTTTGTCATTTGCTACTGTAGTTCAGTTGAATGCACACCAGAGAACACGTATATTGTATATTTTACTAGTGTTGAAAAATTTCGTCCAAAATATGATGGAAAAACGTGAAGAAAACGTTGACAGGTGCTTTTATCTTCAACGCAGCAACACGTTACGTTCGACTTGGGCACCAATTCGAACAAAGGAAGAGCCTCTTTACTGTGTAAGCGATAAATCGTTTAATTTACCATTCGATAAAAGTGCTTCTGTCGAAGAGCCACAAAGTATTTCAAATGGAAATTGGAAAAACTATTGTTACATTTTATCACTGCTGTTTGCCATAATAGTCGGAATAGCATTTGTCACTTTATGGCACCACAAGAACACAAGTGCTTTAAATACGGTAAAACTTAAAAAAATATATAATAATTTACTAAAAAATAAATGAAAATGTTTAATGTTGCTGCTATATTATTTTGCATATCATAATAACTATATATTTTTTTATTTCTTTTGTTTTATAGAATCAACTTTGGTTTTATAGTTTTTTTTTGTTTATTTAGAAAATCGCATCGACCAAAATATAGCCATTAGCGAAAAATTAATGGAATACATTAGGTACAATTACTGCCTTACAATTTGGTTTATTAAATATTGTGGTACTTATTAATGTCTTACAAGAAATTCAGAGTGTTGTTAAAGTTGTAGTCTGCACCTAGACCTTATAGAAGTGCTCCTGGTATCTTGTTGTTACTTCGTTGTTGATTGTAGAGAGGACATTCACATAGTATGTGCATTATCGTTAGTGTCGTATTACACGTCTCACATCGCGGCGGTTCGCACTTTTTAATTAAGTAATCATGCGTTAACCTATTATGTCCAAGTCTGAGGCGCGTTATGATTATTTCTTGGCTTCTTGACGTAGGTAACACATTCCATGTCTCTATGCTGGGTTTCACTTGTCTTAATTTTGAATTCGACACATTCCATTTATTTTTCCATGCACTTAAGATTGATTTTTTTTATGTAAGCTTTTATATCCGTTCTGATCTTCGCTCTTCTCATTATGTGTCTATACCATCTAGTTCTCTGTGCTTTTATTATTCTATATTTTCTTGACTCATTGATTCTTGTATTTCGTGATTAATCCATTGTCTTGCATCCTCTTCGCTTTCATTCTTTGGTCCTAGTATTTTTCTCATAATCTTCTACTTAAAAATTTTCAGTTGACCTTCTTTGTTTGCAGTTAATGTAAATGTCTTTGCAGCACATACCGCTTTTGGTCGTGTGGTCATTTTGGAGATTTTCATTTTTATGTTTTGGTTTATCTTCTCATCTCTAAATATTTTTTTATTTTTATAAGACTCTGTATTTCCCGCTTGAATTCTACTTTTCATATCTTTATTCTTTACACAGTTTACTTTCTTTATTCTTGACACTTTAATTTCTTTTGTTCTAGTACTCCCAAATATTTGACCGTTTCAACCTCTTTGAAATAGTGTGTGTCTATTGTCAGTCTTGTCATTTGTGTCTTTTTTTTTCTTGCTTAGGTTTATATATTTTGTTTCATTTTCACTTATTTCCAGTCCTTTCAGTTAGGCTTCATTTTATATTTCTTGGAAGACTTTCTTCAATGCCCTGTTATGTTGTTAATATGGTTATATCATCCGCATATCCTATTATTTGTACGGCATTGTTCTTTATGGTTCATGCGTTTGACATTTATAGGACATTCCTTAAAAAAAATAAAAGGTAAAAATACGAGTACCTTTTCATCTATTCGTCATCTAGTAACCCCCACCTATATCTTAAAAGCTTTTTTTAACCAAACTGGGCTATATGTTAAGTACTTCTTTTGTGGAAAATTTTAATTAATGAACAAATATTTAAATTTTTTTTTCTTTGACCTGGAAAATTGTGCTATGGATCCAAAACAGTACTTTTGAAGTAAATATATTAATCGTTTTTCGTCAATTTGGGCTATGGACGTTTTTCTATTAGTTATTATTAGTTATTTCTTAAGATCAATTTTTAGAATGTGTTGGTTCCTGCGTGCAGCATTTAAACTAAAGAAAAATTCGTTCCAGACAGAAATTCTACTCCAATTTCCAATTTTTTTCTATAAGCTAAGCAGTGTAATATCGTCTATAATCCGGTTGCTTTTGCATGCCTTGTAAAAAGCACTTTACATATTGCAAATCAAGGATTATTTGTCACCATAGCTTTAATAGTTAATTTGTGCACAACATATTCTGAAATTATTTTCTTATTGGCGTGAGAAACTTACAACACTATATTTATATGGTGTTCAGCTGTAATTTAGAAGCTCGTTGGTTATTCCGCCTGGTCCTGGTGACTTTTTATTTTTGTGTGAATTTATGGCTATTTCTTCTTCCTGAAAACTGATTTCTATTTCGTGTCTTAACCTATTTCAACTACAGTTGCGTCATCTCCCTTTGCAAGAAAATTGTCGGAAAAATTGCAACATTTATTGGTTTATTTATGCACCACGAAAGAAAAATCAATTGCATTGGTCTCTTTTGGCTACAAATATGGCAACATGAATAGATATGGAACCAAGTTAGAGCTGTGTTGCATGTAGGTGGCAATCCAATCATGTATTTGGTTGGGTTCCAAATTTGTTTCATTACTTTCATATAGATGTTCTCGAAAAAAATATCTGTTCGATCCACCGCCATAATCATTATTTCGAGAATGTTCGACTGTAAACAATGGTCACACTCTGCACTCTGGAGAATTCGTTAATGTTCCATTGATAATTTTGTTGACATTTAGGCTTTTCAGATCAGAATAAACATTCAAATTAGTAACTAACACTCTAATTTAATAAAATACACAATTCAAACAATATATTATTATAACCCCACTTATATTCGTAAAAATTCTTAATATGACACTTGGAGTATGTATAGTTGGTTGCCTAGTCACATGGCTCACTTAAACATATCTACCACATTACAATTACTAAAATACAACTTTTTACAATTATTATATGCTAATTTATTAAAAATGCCCTCACATAAATATATTTTTATTAAATTCTCTAGTATATAACTTCTTAAAATAATCAAATACTTTTTTATATCTAATATTATGTAGTATATAACTTATAAATTATTTTCTATAAACCCCAATCGTCACAATATATATATATATATATATATATATATATATATATATATATATATATATATATATATATATATATATATATATATATATATATATATATATATGGTCGCAAGCAACTATAATTTCAATCCTTAAAAATATAATACACCAAAAGACGATCCAAATTCCTATCGTCCAATATCACTTACGTGTTGTACCTGCAAACTTTTAGAAGAAATCTTTAATTATCGTCTTAACCATCCAGGGAAAAAATTTACATGAATAGGCATAGTGAGACTGAACTGTTCTAAATTAACAACAATACGTTTTATTTGCTCAGGAAATTGTAGTTTTTTTTTATTGCAATGTTTCTGTAAAGATCGGACGATATATTTCTTCTGCAAAGTAATGTTGAGTAGGTTACGTTGCTTTTGTTTGCTGATATTCTGTCAACGTAATTTAGTGATAGGAGTTGCCTTCATTGGCTTAAGGGCAGTTCATTAGCCAGAGCTTGTTAGCTACTTACTGGTGTAGTTCTTGTGGCACCTAAAACTAATCTCAAGCATATAATTTGAATGTAGTCAAGTTTTTTTAAAGATGTTTTGTTAGCAGTATCCTAGCATAAACAGCCTTAGTCTAGTTTACTTCGTATTAGTGATCTGTATAGAGTAAGTAAGGTTGTTGTATCTGCCCCCAAGAGGTATTTTACAGCATTTTTAGTAGATTAGTTCTGGATTGTCAAGAACATTGCAGATTGTTTATGTGGCTTTCCCAGTTTAAGTTACGTTCAAAAGAATCTCTTAAGAAATTTATTTCTTCTGCGTGTTTCAGGACAACTCCATTTAGTGTTAATTGAACATTAGGATAATATTTTCTTTTGTCAAAAATTAAATAACGTGTCTTTTCACTAGAGAATATAAAACACGTGTTTTGCGACCAGCTTTCAATTGTGTGTAGGGTAGTTTGCAGTATATGTGTTCCCAGAGTTACATTGTTTGTGTTTAGATAAATGACTAAGTCATCTGCTTATTGGCTAGCAAATACAGGTAATTTTATTTGATGTATACTAAGTGATATAGAAATCCGAACACCCAGTTTAAATGATTTTATTTTATTAAAATTTTGTATAAGTACTTAATGAAGCATAATAAGTAAATGATTCAAATTTCAAAATGATTGCATTGCTTTTAAAGCCCTTTTACCTTTAATAATGTGTGGATGCACCCCGATGTGTTACGCATTCTCTAACGCGCCTAGGCCTGCTTCTGATCAGTGGTCAATGTCCTCTTGTGGTATCTCATTCCAGGCAACCACCAACTCCTCTCGAAGTGCTTGTAGAGTCTGAGGACGACGTTGCAAATTGAACAATCTCCTACCCATGATATCCCACACGTGCTCAATTGGGGATAAGTCGGGAAATCTTGGTGGCCATGCTAACAATGTGACATCATTATGTTAAAAGAAGTCTATTGTGACTCTTGCAACATGTGGTCGGGCATTATCTTGTTGGAAAGTTGGATATGCCAGGGTGTCAAGATAGGGTAAAAAGTGAGGTTCTAGAACTTTTTGGATATAACGCTGCGCGTTCATGTTACCTCTGATGAAGATTAAAGGTGACCTGGAACCGTAAGCTATAGCACCCCAAACCATAACTCCAACAGTGTGATGAACATGTCTTTCAACAAAAAACTGTGGATTCCTCCTTTCACCACGTCATCTTCTAACCCTCGCTCGACCATCGTGCATGCCTAAACAAAATCGAAACTCTTCACTAAAGACAAAACTGTTCTATTCCTGATTCCAGAGTGACCGTTCTCTGCACCACTGAAGGCGATTACGGCGGTATTCTGGAGTTAAAGGGAGGACCCAGTGTGGTCGGTATGAAAACAGGCCAAAACTTCTCATTCGTCGGTAAACACTTCGCATGCCAAAAGGTCTTTCGTGTTCTGCAAACCATTAATTTGCAATGGAGCTGGTAGTGGAGAAACGGTCTCTTAAGGCCAATAATCTTAGGCGGCGATCTTCACGGTCTGTTGTTCTACGGCGGCGTCCAGTGCCCCTTGCTCTTTGCGTACAGCCTTCTTGAAGCCATGCCTGACAACATCTAACCACGGTATCTACACTTCTTTGCACTCTAACTGCAACTTCCCGAAAAGAAAGTCTAGCTTCCCGAAGTCCCATTATACGGCCCCTATCAAACTCAATAAGTTGACGAAATCGTACAGGTCTCCGTATTCTAGGCATCGTAACCAATCGTAAAGAATGTCAAGAACCACAATCCGTCAAATTTGGATCTTTACTGCGGCTAAAATATTCATTTTTAGATTTTTAGTGAATTTAAAAAAAAAAGTATAAAAACCGGAATCTCCAGCTGATAAGGCTAAAAACTTTATCACCTGTTTTTTTTTTCAGTAAGACAAATAAATTACACCAAATTTTATTGAAATAAAATCATTTAAACTGGGTGTTCGGATTTCTATGTCACTTAGTATATAATATTATTTATTGCAATTAGAAAGATAGTAGGATTTACAGTAGACCCTTGTGGAGTGCCGTTTTGAAGTACTCGTCAGGAAGATGTAAATCCATTGGTTCTAACTCGAAAAGTTCGTATTTCTAGAAAATTTTTAATCAAGGACAATATATACCCTTGAACATCCCATTCTTGAAGTTTTTTTAGTATAATATGTCTCTACATTGTGTCAAACGCTTTTCTTATGTCAAAAATAAGGCAATCAGTTTTTGGTTGTATAGAAAGGATTCATGTATACTTGATTCAAGTAATATTAGATTGTCTGTTGTGGATCTACCCGTACGAAATCCAATTTGTCTGATACTTATTAGGTTATTGTTTTCGAGGTGCCATTTAAGACGATAATTAAAGATTTCTTCTAAAAGTTTGCAGGTACAACACGTAAGTGATATTGGACGATAGGAATTTGGATCGTCTTTTGGTGTATTATATTTTTAAGGATTGAAATTATAGTTGCTTGCGACCATATATATATATATATATATATATATATATATATATATATATATATATATATATATATATATATATCTATATGTATATATATATATATATATATATATATATATATATATATTATGGTCGCAAGCAACTATAATTTCAATCCTTAAAAATATAATACACCAAAAGACGATCCAAATTCCTATCGTCCAATATCACTTACGTGTTGTACCTGCAAACTTTTAGAAGAAATCTTTAATTATCGTCTTAAATGGCACCTCGAAAACAATAACCTAATAAGTATCAGACAAATTGGATTTCGTACGGGTAGATCCACAACAGACAATCTAATATTACTTGAATCAAGTATACATGAATCCTTTCTATACAACCAAAAACTGATTGCCTTATTTTTGACATAAGAAAAGCGTTTGACACAATGTAGAGACATATTATACTAAAAAAACTTCAAGAATGGGATGTTCAAGGGTATATATTGTCCTTGATTAAAAATTTTCTAGAAATACGAACTTTTCGAGTTAGAACCAATGGATTTACATCTTCCTGACGAGTACTTCAAAACGGCACTCCACAAGGGTCTACTGTAAATCCTACTATCTTTCTAATTGCAATAAATAATATTATATACTAAGTGACATAGAAATCCGAACACCCAGTTTAAATGATTTTATTTCAATAAAATTTGGTGTAATTTATTTGTCTTACTGAAAAAAAAAAAACAGGTGATAAAGTTTTTAGCCTTATCAGCTGGAGATTCCGGTTTTTATACTTTTTTTTTTTAAATTCACTAAAAATCTAAAAATGAATATTTTAGCCGCAGTAAAGATCCAAATTTGGCGGATTGTGGTTCTTGACATTCTTTACGATTGGTTACGATGCCTAGAATACGGAGACCTGTACGATTTCGTCAACTTATTGAGTTTGATAGGGGCCGTATAATGGGACTTCGGGAAGCTAGACTTTCTTTTCGGGAAGTTGCAGTTAGAGTGCAAAGAAGTGTAGATACCGTGGTTAGATGTTGTCAGGCATGGCTTCAAGAAGGCTGTACGCAAAGAGCAAGGGGCACTGGACGCCGCCGTAGAACAACAGACCGTGAAGATCGCCGCCTAAGATTATTGGCCTTAAGAGACCGTTTCTCCACTACCAGCTCCATTGCAAATTAATGGTTTGCAGAACACGAAAGACCTTTTGGCATGCGAAGTGTTTACCGACGAATGAGAAGTTTTGGCCTGTTTTCATACCGACCACACTGGGTCCTCCCTTTAACTCCAGAATACCGCCGTAATCGCCTTCAGTGGTGCAGAGAACGGTCACTCTGGAATCAGGAATAGAACAGTTTTGTCTTTAGTGAAGAGTTTCGATTTTGTTTAGGCATGCACGATGGTCGAGCGAGGGTTAGAAGATGACGTGGTGAAAGGAGGAATCCACAGTTTTTTGTTGAAAGACATGTTCATCACACTGTTGGAGTTATGGTTTGGGGTGCTATAGCTTACGGTTCCAGGTCACCTTTAATCTTCATCAGAGGTAACATGAACGCGCAGCGTTATATCCAAAAAGTTCTAGAACCTCACTTTTTACCCTATCTTGACACCCTGGCATATCCAACTTTCCAACAAGATAATGCCCGACCACATGTTGCAAGAGTCACAATAGACTTCTTTTAACATAATGATGTCACATTGTTAGCATGGCCACCAAGATTTCCCGACTTATCCCCAATTGAGCACGTGTGGGATATCATGGGTAGGAGATTGTTCAATTTGCAACGTCGTCCTCAGACTCTACAAGCACTTCGAGAGGAGTTGGTGGTTGCCTGGAATGAGATACCACAAGAGGACATTGACCACTGATCAGAAGCAGGCCTAGGCGCGTTAGAGAATGCGTAACACATCGGGGTGCATCCACACATTATTAAAGGTAAAAGGGCTTTAAAAGCAATGCAATCATTTTGAAATTTGAATCATTTACTTATTATGCTTCATTAAGTACTTATACAAAATTTTAATAAAATAAAATCATTTAAACTGGGTGTTCGGATTTCTATATCACTTAGTATACATCAAATAAAATTACCTGTATTTGCTAGCCAATAAGCAGATGACTTAGTCATTTATCTAAACACAAACAATGTAACTCTGGGAACACATATACTGCAAACTACCCTACACACAATTGAAAGCTGGTCGCAAAACACGTGTTTTATATTCTCTAGTGAAAAGACACGTTATTTAATTTTTGACAAAAGAAAATATTATCCTAATGTTCAATTAACACTAAATGGAGTTGTCCTGAAACACGCAGAAGAAATAAATTTCTTAAGAGATTCTTTTGAACGTAACTTAAACTGGGAAAGCCACATAAACAATCTGCAATGTTCTTGACAATCCAGAACTAATCTACTAAAAATGCTGTAAAATACCTCTTGGGGGCAGATACAACAACCTTACTTACTCTATACAGATCACTAATACGAAGTAAACTAGACTAAGGCTGTTTATGCTAGGATACTGCTAACAAAACATCTTTAAAAAAACTTGACTACATTCAAATTATATGCTTGAGATTAGTTTTAGGTGCCACAAGAACTACACCAGTAAGTAGCTAACAAGCTCTGGCTAATGAACTGCCCTTAAGCCAATGAAGGCAACTCCTATCACTAAATTACGTTGACAGAATATCAGCAAACAAAAGCAACGTAACCTACTCAACATTACTTTGCAGAAGAAATATATCGTCCGATCTTTACAGAAACATTGCAATAAAAAAAAACTACAATTTCCTGAGCAAATAAAACGTATTGTTGTTAATTTAGAACAGTTCAGTCTCACTATGCCTATTCATGTAAATTTTTTCCCTGGATGGTTAAGACGATAATTAAAGATTTCTTCTAAAAGTTTGCAGGTACAACACGTAAGTGATATTGGACGATAGGAATTTGGATCGTCTTTTGGTGTATTATATTTTTAAGGATTGAAATTATAGTTGCTTGCGACCATATATATATATATATATATATATATATATATATATATATATATATATATATATATATATATATATATATATATATGTATATATATATATATATATATATATATATATATATATATATATATATATATATATATATGTATATATATATATATATATATATATATATATATATATATATATATATATATATATTGTGACGATTGGGGTTTATAGAAAATAATTTATAAGTTATATACTACATAATATTAGATATAAAAAAGTATTTGATTATTTTAAGAAGTTATATACTAGAGAATTTAATAATAATATATTTATGTGAGGGCATTTTTAATAAATTAGCATATAATAATTGTAAAAAGTTGTATTTTAGTAATTGTAATGTGGTAGATATGTTTAAGTGAGCCATGTGACTAGGCAACCAACTATACATACTCCAAGTGTCATATTAAGAATTTTTACGAATATAAGTGGGGTTATAATAATATATTGTTTGAATTGTGTATTTTATTAAATTAGAGTGTTAGTTACTAACTTGAATGTTTATTCTGATCTGAAAAGCCTAAATGTCAACAAAATTATCAATGGAACATTAACGAATTCTCCAGAGTGCAGAGTGTGACCATTGTTTACAGTCGAACATTCTCGAAATAATGATTATGGCGGTGGATCGAACAGATATTTTTTTCGAGAACATCTATATGAAAGTAATGGAACAAATTGGAACATGATCTCTTACCAGATGGTTCTGGAATATCCAATAGGATATAAATACCCGTGATTTGGATTCAAGATAGAAGTTTTTAGTCAGAAGTCAAGCAGTTTATTATGAAAGTTAGTAGATTAGTTAGTGAAGTCAATTGTTCACAGTTTTAGTAAGTCAGTCAAGCAGTTTAATAAGAAATATGAAAGTTAGTTGGAGATAGTCCAATTGTTTAATATAGTGAGTTACATGAAGATTAAAAATTATGCATATATTTAATGCACATTTATAATTATACACAAATAAATATTGAAGATTATAAAAGTATATTAGAAGAATATTGGATGGACATTGGAAGGAATTAAAATTATATTATGATTGGAGATTAGTATAAATCAACTTATAATAATTGGATATTGGTATATTGAAAAGAAGAATAAATATAAATGGTGTTTGCTGGTGGTGTATAAATGCTGGTGAAGAAAACTATATCTTAAATTGGTAGAAGCTGATAATTGGAAAAAGTAATTTCACAAAAAACAAGGATAACTGAAGTACGAAGACATTCAGTGGTGATTAGAATCTATATAGTGGAAAACAGTTCATTTAGGCATTCAGTGAAAGAAAGGTACAAAATTTTGTTAATAGAATTTAGTTAGTGTCATAACAATTTCAATTTTGAAGATAGTTTGTTTAAATTTTAGATTGTCTATAGAATTTAATTAGTTTTATAAGAATATCAATTTAAAGATATTTTATTTTAAATTTACATTGGCTAGGTTAGATATATATGTGTGTTTCATAATAGTTATAATAAAGATAATTTAAAAAAGTACTTACAAGCTAATTCTTTGAGAACCGCGATAAAAACCCTATATTATTAAAAATACTCATTGCTCATCATTCAAACAAAAAATACATCATAACAATTTGGCACCCAACGCGGTGGCTCTCTATTTAAAAGAATTAGTTTGGAAAGATAAGTGCTCTCACATAATTAAATTAATTTTCATTAGAAAGCAAAAATTATAGATTTTATTTTTAATTATATTTGAACAAGTAAAGTCTCAAAATGTCTCAAGGAAAGAAAGGTACAAGAAGCAAAAAGAATGAAGAAGATGTGGAAGTAGAAACACAACCTATACAAGAGGAGAGTTTAGTTCAAGTTCCACAAGATACTGCAGAAATGAATCCAGAAAGAGAGGAAAATGTCAATATGGCAGCTTTGATGTCATTAATGATGCAGATGAACAAGACAATAGAAGAGAATTCAAAAGAAGTCAAAGAAGACATGAAAAAAATGGAACAGAAAATGGAAGAGAATACGAAGAAAATGGAAGAGAATACGAAAAAAATGGAAGAGAACACGAAAAAAATGGAAGAGAATTATAGAAAATTAGAAAAGAAAATAGAAGATAATAATAATAAAATTGTAAAGCAAATAGAAAAACAAATGGATAAAAAACTTGAAGCTGCAGAGAAAAAAGTAGCAAATGAAATAAAAATTATACGGAATGACTACAAGAAAAGGATAGAAAATGAGAGGACAGAAGTAAAGAGGATTATTCAAGATAATAAGATAGATATAGAACAGAAAATAGAGTTACAGAAATGTAACTTAGAAGTAAAAATTAACGAAGACAGGAGAAACACAGAAGAAAAATTAGACGATATACAACAAAATATTAAAATAAATAGTAATCAAATAAGAAATGTGGAACAGAGAATAGATGATATTTCACAAATGAGAGACATAGGGAGACCTTACTTAAATTTAACAAATGAGACTGGGATTAAATTCTCTGGTAATATAAAAAATTTGCATCCTAGAGTATACATAAATAGTTTAAAACATAAATTAAGATTGGTGAATAATATTAATGATATTAAAGATTATATTAGAATGACATTAAATGACAATGCAGCAACTTGGTTTGCTAGTATTGAAAATGATTTAGATAATTTTCAAACATTTGAAAATAAATTTTTAAATTATTATTGGGGTGAATTAGAGCAAGCCAAGTTTAGAGAAATTCTATATTTTGGAAAGTATAATCAAAATTTAAAATCAAGTATGGTAGATTATGCATTGAAATTGATAACAGTTGCAAAATATTTAGAACCACCACTTAGAGAGGATGAAACAGTCTTAAATGTATCTAGACATTTTGATGCTGATGTTGTGCAAACCGTAACTGTACAAAATATTCAAACAATAGATAGTTTTATTAATTTTATTCAAAGAATACAAAGAGGCAATATGACAAGTAATAATAACAACAGAAAAAACAACAATAACTTTCAATATAATAAAAATGATAATCAACAATATAGACAATCATATAACAATAATACTAGGTATGGTGATAGTTTACAAAATTTTAATAATACTAACAGTAATCCAAATAGACAGAACTTTAATAATAATACTAGTTATAATAGACAAAATTTTAATAATAATACTAATTATAATAGACAACATTTTAATAACAGTACTAATAATAATAGACAAGATTTTAACAATAGAAGAAATACAGAGCGACCTAACTATAACAGACAGGTAAATTGTGTTCGAAGGAATAGAAGCTGCGAAGGCAGGGAACGAAGTAGTACAAGGCAGGAAAATGTGAGTAGAAGTCATCAGTACATCAGATCCAAGTGGTCAGATACAATCTGACAATTCTAATAATCAAAATTTTGTGCAGTAAACTTTCTGAATTACAAGTTAGGCCATTGCTATTATGAAAAACCTTCTGAATTTATTTCTTTAGATGAAGATAAAATTATTGAATCTATTAATTTAATTTATATAAATGCTTTGGCCAAGAATAAAATGATTAAGATTATGATAGATACTGGTTCAGAAAGTACTTTAGTCTCGGAGAATTTTATTTTTAATACATTAAAACTATCAGATATAATAAAGATTCCAAAAATTAAAATTGTTGGTGCAAATAATAAGAAGTTGGGTGAAATTGATAAACTAGCCAATTTTAAAATTAATATTCTTAATAAAGAAATTAATATGCAAGGATTTATTGTCAAGGATTTATGTGTTGATATATTAATGGGAAATGATGAATTGGAAAAGAAGAAGGTAAAGATAGATTTTGAAGAAAAAATGGTAACTTTGGAAGGGCAAATAATTAAATTTATGCAGAAAGATGAGGTGGAAGAAGGAATAAGAGTTGATAGGATATTATTAAAAGAAAATAATGATGTTTATGAAGAAGAAATGTATTTTGATGATAGGGAAATGTCCCAAAAGAATGTAAAGAATAATTATTGTAGTGAATATTTAAGGAATGGAAATTTTAAGCAGATGGATGCCTACGAGATGGAGTGCGTAAAATTGGAAGCAAGGAATAATGAGTACATAATGAAGAATAATTTTATTTGTAAAGAAGAAGATATGATAAAAGTTTTCAATTGCCCTGAAGAATATAAATCAATAGTCATTTCCATATTGCAGCAACACAAGGTACTTGTCAATAAAGAAAATAGAATTGCACAAAATTATATCCATAGTATAAAAGTTAAAGAAGAAAAAGATTTTAAAACAAAATCATACCCAATACCATATAAATACAGAGAAGAAGTGAACAAAACAATTAATAATATGTTAGAAGATGGGATCATTGAGAAGGCAGACACACGTTTTATTAACCCCATAGTAGTAGTACGAAAAAGATCAGGTGAAATCAGGTTATGTTTGGATGCAAGGAATATTAACAAGATTACTGAAAAGCAATTTGAAGCACCAATGAGTATAGATGGAATATTAGGAAGAATTACAGGAATGTCATTTTTCACTAAAATCGATTTACAGCATAGTTTCTGGTTAATACCTCTAGAAAGAAAAAGTAGACAGTATACAGGATTTCAGATAGATGGAGTAGTATATCAATTCAAAGTAGTACCATTTGGACTTCAATCATCTTGCAGTGCTCTATGTAGATGTCTTCATGATATTTTGGATCAATATGAACATTTTGTAATTCACTACATTGATGATATATTAATTTTTTCTAAAACGGCTGAAGATCATGAGAAACACCTAAAAATTATAATAAATAGATTAGACAAAGTTGGACTAAAAATAAATCAAGAAAAATGTACATTTTTTCAAAAAGAAGTCATATATCTAGGTTATAAACTTAACACTAAGGGAATCGAAATGGATCCAGAACGGACACAAGTCATTCAGGAATATAAAACACCACACAATTTAAGAACTTTAAGAGGATTTATTGGAATAATTAATTATTATAAAAGGATGATACCAGATCTAAGTATAAAAGAAATTCCATTACTTGAACTACTGAGAAAAGGTGTAAAATGGAGATGGGATCAGAGAAGAGAACTAGCATTCCAAGAAATTAAAAACATTTTTCTGTCAAATTTGAAAATATACTATCCTGACTACACACAGCCATTCATATTAAGAACAGATGCATCAATAGAGAGATTATCAGGGGTATTATTACAAATACATGATGGGGTCGAATACCCAATACAATTCATTTCAAGAATTACAAAGCCACATGAAAAGGGTTACTCAGTTTCAGAATTAGAACTAGCAAGTATAATACACTGTGTCACAAAATTAAGATTTTATTTGTTGGGTAATGAATTTACAATAGAAACAGATCACCAAGCTTTAACGTCTATATTAAATAACAAATATGGAAACAGTAGAATACATCGGTGGAATCTAATACTTAGTGAATACTGCTTTGAAATCAAATACATTTCTGGAAAATCCAATATAGAGAGGGCATTTTAAAGTACCTCGGGAACTATCGCCGGGAGTACGAAGAACGAATCCTGCATTAAAGTTAGTCAGGCGGCGCCCTGGACTGAGATGTCTTTTGAAGATTCCAGACCCCCCCTCTATAAAGACGAAAAAAAAAGTGTTACTTCAGCAGCGAAAGGAAGAACATCATCGACCGTTGAAATATTCAGGATTTTGTCAGTTTATTACTTAAACTTATGGTACCTATTTTTTTTTTTATTTGAATCATAAACAGTTATATTCGTTTTTGTATCATTTTATTGCTCAAAATCATTTAAATATGGTAAAACTTCTACAAATTGTGTCTGTTTATTATCAAATATTTAGATAGTCTGTTTAAATTATTTTTATAAAAATCTCTGTTGTAGGGTTTATAAGAAATTAATCAATTTAAAAGTTATCATGGATGCAAATACCGCGCCATGGAGAGGAAAACTCATTAACAACATGGTTTCAATACAGAAAACTAATGATTCAGAGCATAGCACGAATGAGAACAAAATATTGACGGAATTAGAAGATTCAAAATTTATTGTAAGTAGCAAAACAATTTCAAGTTTTTCGTATTAAAAATTTCTTTTTTGTTGCAGCTGTGTTCGAATAATTTGGCTAATCAGAACATTAGCTTTACAGAAAACAATGAAGATCATGCCGACACAAAAAGCACATGTACACACCCAACATCTTCTAAAGGAAGTTTGACTGTGGAAACCATTGGATGTGCAGAGGTAAGCTAATTATTATTATATTGATAATCGTAATTTGTATTTTTTTAAACATGAATTATAAGTTCACAATTTTATATTGCTTTGGGATTTTCTGTATGCAAACGACAATGAAAATGAAACTTATCGTAAGTGCGTGGTAACACCTGAACAATTTTTAGGTACTGTTAACCCTAATAATTCTACTAAGATTTACATTAACCGAAAGGAAACTGTGAACTACTACGTTTCACCATGTCATTCTAATGAGAGTGATGCTGATATAAGCGACAATGATCGTACCTACAAAGTCGAGCAGAGGGGTCAACGAAGGATGTTATCCAATAGCAGCTCTTTCAGTAATGATTCCTTATCAGGCAATTTATCTTCTAGTTCTCCGCATTCGTCCTCACAAAATAAAACATCAACGACAGCTAAAAAGAGTAAAAAGCGCATTCACCAACTAAGTAAATGGAAACAGAATACAGCAAAAAGATTAAGAAATTCTGGTAAGTCTTATGTTTCAATGTCTAAATCTAAAAAAGTTGTTGAGGCTCGAAGTATTAAACCACCTGGCCTTGAGAAATGTCGGCTAAAGTGCAGGGAGAAAGTCAGTGAGGATGTAAGAAATATAATTTTTATACTCCAGTCACTGTGGAGGAAAAAAGGTCAATACCTCTAAATTTTTTATAACTGAATCGATTTTGCTAATAATTTGGAATTAGGCTTATCTTACCTCCTTTTTCAAAAGTTATATATGCGATAGGTGAGCTTTTTATTTTTAAGGGGTGAAATCACCCCTTATTGAAAATAATGAAAAAAATTTATATTAAAGCATTTTATGGATTTAAATCGTGTTAAATTAGGTAATTGAAATATTGTCAATTATGTTAATGGATATTGTGTACATTCTCAACCCTTAAATAATCTTAAAAACAACCCCTTTTATTAAAAATTATTGTAAAAAATCGTTTAACAGGTTCAAACGCTTTTGTAGTGCATTTATATCATCTACAATGTAATTCTCTGCTTATATAAAATAATTTTGGTTGATTGCAACACTTCAACCCTTAAAAACTACCCCCTATGTCAAAATATATAAAAAAATCTTTTTCAACAACTTGAAAAGTTTTTAATGTACATTTATATTCAAAAATTCCTTTCTTATCAATAAAATATTTTTTGATTGGTTGCTTATTTTCAACCCTTAAAAACCACCTCTATGCTCACGAAACAAATTCCCTTTTGGTAAATGTCTAAATAAAAAAATTAAGTATACTCTTGATGTTTTTATTGTAAAAAATTATGCATGAAAATACTTTACATTAGAAAGTATACAAAATATATTTACAAAAATAAAAATTATTTACAATATATCAAATTATTCATTGTCTGAAGCGTCATTCTCGTCGTGTTCAACTCCACCTCTTCGTCTATTGCAGGACAGTTTTGACAATTGTCGCCAGAGCATGTTCCATACGTAGCATTGCAAAATAGACCTAGTCTACGACAGCCACACGCTGAGCCGCAACCCTTTTTGCAATTGCAAAAAATCAGTTTCAATAGTTCTTCTGGTGCAGGTGAACTTTTCATTTTTATTGGTTGTAAAATATCATCACTCTTGAACCATCCCCAATCCGTTATATCAATCTCTTTGTTTCCAAGCCATATCTGAGTTTGTAAATAAACTCTTTTGATATGCTCATTCAGGGCACTTACAGTTGGTACACGAGATGATAATTTAACTGCACTATTTTTAGTTGTGGCTTTAATAAACGATTCGTATCGCATTTGTTCAAGTAATGATGAATAATCTTCGACCTTATTCATTTTGTTTATGTGGGTGTCTTTGGCAAGGCCATACAGCAAAATGGTACAGTATCTCCCAGCTTCTAAAATGTCTTCGAGATCTGAAGTACTCCTGTCATTGGCACTCATTGGCGGCTTGCCCACGCAACTTCAAAGGAGTGTCGCTTCTCTGTGTTCGTTAGTTCTCTGAAGCAAATGTTCAGTTTAGAGGTGCCTATATTATATACATAACATATATATATATATATATATATATATATATATATATATATATATATATATATATATATAAATATATATATATATATATTGTGACGATTGGGGTTTATAGAAAATAATTTATAAGTTATATACTACATAATATTAGATATTAAAAAGTATTTGATTATTTTAAATAAGTTATATACTAGAGAATTTTATAAAAATATATTTATGTGAGGGCATTTTAAGAAATTAGCATATAATAATTGTAAAAATATAATAGAAAAATATAATAAATTGTAAAATAATAGATTTAAGTGAGCCATGTGCCTAGGCAACCAACTATACATACTCCAAGTGTCAAATTAAGAATCATAATACGAATATAAGTGGGGTTATTATAATAATATATTGTTTGAAATGTGTATTTTATTAAATTAGAGTGTTAGTTACTAATTTAATTATATATTCTGATCTGAAAAGCCTAAATGTAAACAAAATTATTAATAGAAAAGAATGGAATTCTCTGGATCTCCGGAGATGGCCATGTTTGCGAAATGGTTTGTTCCAGAAAATTCAGACAAGTATTTGATAGAACAAATTGGAACATGATCTATTACCAGATGGTTCTAGAAATCCAAAAAACATATAAATACCCGTGATTTGGATTCAAGATGGCAGTTTTTAGCAGTTTTATCATGAAAGTTAGTTAGAAGATAGATACATTTACTTAGTGAAGTCAATTGTTCAGAAGTTTTTGGCAGTTTTTGAAAGTTTTTAGTCAGAAAAGTTTTAGATAGTGCAGTCAGAAGAGTTTTAAGAAGTTTTTAGGTCAGTTTTGGAAGTTTTTAGTCAGAAGTCAAGCAGTTTATTATGAAAGTTAGTTGGAGTCAGTGAATCAAGTACAAATAGTCAAAATGTTTAATATAGTGAGTTAAATGAAGATTAAAAATTATGCATATAATTTAATGCACATTTATAATTATACACAAATAATTATTGAAGATAAAAAAAGGTATATTGGAAGAAATTAAATTATATTATGATTGGAGATTAGTATAAATCAACTTATAATAATTGGATATTGGTATATTGAAAAGAAGAATAAATATAAATGCTGTTTGCTGGTTTGGTTGGTAGTGTATAGATGCTGGTGAAGAAAAATATATCTTAAATTGGTAGAAGCTGATAATTGAAAAAAGTAATTTCACAAAAAACAAGGAGAACTGAAGTACGAAGACATTCAGTGGTGATTAGAATCTATATACTTAGTGGAAAATAGTCCATTTAGGCATTCAGTGAAAGAAAGGTACAAAATTTTGTTAATATAATTTAGTTAGTGTCATAACAATTTCAATTTTGAAGATAGTTTGTTTAAATTTTAGATTGTCTATAGAATTTAATTAGTTTTATAAGAATATCAGTTTAAAGATAGTTTATTTTAAATTTACATTGACTAGGTTAGATATATATGTGTGTTTCATAATAGTTATAATAAAGATAATTTAAAAAAGTACTTACAAGCTAATTCTTTGAGAACCGCGATAAAAACCCTATATATTATATTATTAAAAATACTCATTGCTCATCATTCAAACACAAAAAACACATCATAACAATTTGGCGCCCAACGCAGTGGCTCTCTATTTAAAAGAATTAGTTTGGGAAGATAAGTGCTCTCATATAATTAAATTAATTATCAGTAGAAAGAAAAAATTATAGATTTTATTTTTAATTATATTTGAACAAGTAAAGTCTCAAAATGTCTCAAGGAAAGAAAGGTACAAGAAGCAAAAAGAATGAAGAAGATGTGGAAGTAGAAACACAACCTATACAAGAGGAGAGTTTAGTTCAAGCTCCACAAGATACTGCAGAAATGAATCCAGAAAGAGAGGAAAATGTCAATATGGCAGCTTTGATGTCATTATTGATGCAGATGAACAAGACAATGGAAGAGAATACAAAAAAAATAGAACACAAAATGGAACAGAATTCACAAGAAGTCAAAGAAGACATGAAAAAAATGGAACAGAAAATGGAAGAGAATTCAAAAGAAATCAAAGAAGACATAAAAAAATTGGAAGAGAATTCAAAAGAAGTCAAAGAAGACATGAAAAAAATGGAACAGAAATTGGAAGAGAATTATAGAAAATTAGAAAAGAAAATAGAAGATAATAATAATAAAATTGTAAAACAAATGGATAAAAAACTTGAAGCTGCAGAGAAAAAAGTAGCAAATGAAATAAAAAGTATACGGAATGACTACAAGAAAAGGATAGACAATGAGAGGACAGAAGTAAAGAGGATTATTCAAGATAATAAGATAGATATAGAACAGAAAATAGAGTTACAGAAATGTAACTTAGAAGTAAAAATTAACGAAGACAGGAGAAACACAGAAGAAAAATTAGACGATATACAACAAAACATCCAAATAAATTGTAATCAAATAAGAAATGTGGAACAGAGAATAGATGATATTTCACAAATGAGAGACATAGGGAGACCTTACTTAAATTTAACAAATGAGACTGGGATTAAATTCTCTGGTAATATAAAAAATTTGCATCCTAGAGTATACATAAATAGTTTAAAACATAAATTAAGATTTGTGAATAATATTAATGATATTAAAGATTATATTAGAGTGACATTAAATGACAATGCAGCAACTTGGTTTGCTAGTATTGAAAATGATTTAGATAACTTTCAAACATTTGAAAATAAATTTTTAAATTATTATTGGGGTGAATTAGAGCAAGCAAAGTTTAGAGAAATTCTATATTTTGGAAAGTATAATCACAATTTAAAATCAAATATGGTAGATTATGCATTGAAATTGATAACAGTTGCAAAATATTTAGAACCACCACTTAGAGAGGATGAAACAGTCTTAAATGTATCTAGACATTTTGATGCTGATGTTGTCCAAACAGTAACTGTACAAAATATTCAAACAATAGATAGTTTTATTAATTTTATTCAAAGAATACAAAGAGGCAATATGACAAGTAATAATAACAACAGAAAAAACAACAATAACTTTCAATATAATAAAAATGATATTCAACAATATAGACAATCATATGACATTAATACTAGGTATGGTAATAATTTACAAAATTTTAATAATACTAACAGTAATCCAAATAGACAGAACTTTAATAATAATACTAGTTATAATAGACAAAATTTTAATAATAATACTAATTATAATAGACAACATTTTAATAACAGTACTAATGATAATAGACAAGATTTTAACAATAGAAGAAATACAGAGCGACCTAACTATAACAGACAGGTAAATTGTGTTCGAAGGAATAGAAGCTGCGAAGACAGGGAACGAAATAATACAAGGCAAGAAAATGTGAGTAGAAGTCATAGTAGGGAAAGACATAGGACATCAGATCCAAGTGGTCAGATACCATCTGACAATTCTAATAATCAAAATTTTGTGCAGTAAACTTTCTGAATTACAAGTTAGGCCATTGCTATTATGAAAAACCTTCTGAATTTATTTCTTTAGATGAAGAGAAAATTATTGAATCTATTAATTTAATTTATATAAATGCTTTGGCCAAAAATAAAATGATTAAAATTATGATAGATACTGGTTCAGAAAGTACATTAGTCTCGGAGAATTTTATTTTTAATACATTAAAACTATCAGATATAATAAAGATTCCAAAAATTAAAATTATTGGTGCAAATAATAAGAAGTTGGGTGAAATTGATAAACTAGCCAATTTTAAAATTAATATTCTTAATAAAGAAATTAATATGCAAGGATTTATTGTCAAGGATTTATGTGTTGATATATTAATGGGAAATGATGAATTGGAAAAGAAGGAAGTAAAGATAGATTTTGAAGAAAAAATGGTAACTTTGGAAGGGCAAATAATTAAATTTATGCAGAAAGATGAGGTAGAAGAAGGAATAAGAGTTGATAGGATATTATTAAAAGAAAATAATGATGTTTATGAAGAAGAAATGTATTTTGATGATAGGGAAATGTCCCAGAAGAATGTAAAGAATAATTATTGTAGTGAATATTTAAGGAATGGAAATTTTAAGCAGATGGATGCCTACGAGGCGGAGTGCGTAAAATTGGAAGCAAGGAATAATGAGTACATAATGAAGAATAATTTTATTTGTAAAGAAGAAGATATGATAAAAGTTTTAAATTGCCCTGAAGAATATAAATCGATAGTCATTTCCATATTGCAGCAACACAAGGGACTTGTCAATAAAGAAAATAGAATTGCACAGAATTATATCCATAGTATGAGAGTTAAGGAGGAAAAAGATTTTAAAACAAAATCATACCCAATACCATATAAATACAGAGAAGAAGTAAACAAAACAATTAATAATATGTTAGAAGATGGGATCATTGAGAAGGCAGACACACGTTTTATTAACCCCATAGTAGTAGTACGAAAAAGATCAGGTGAAATCAGGTTATGTTTGGATGCAAGGAATATTAACAAGATTACTGAAAAGCAATTTGAAGCACCAATGAGTATAGATGGAATATTAGGAAGAATTACAGGAATGTCATTTTTCACTAAAATCGATTTACAGCATAGTTTCTGGTTAATACCTCTAGAAAGAAAAAGTAGACAGTATACAGGATTTCAGATAGATGGAGTAGTATATCAATTCAAAGTAGTACCATTTGGACTTCAATCATCTTGCAGTGCTCTATGTAGATGTCTTCATGATATTTTGGATCAATATGAACATTTTGTAATTCACTACATTGATGATATCTTAATTTTTTCTAAAACGGCTGAAGATCATGAGAAACACCTAAAAATTATAATAAATAGATTAGACAAAGTGGGACTAAAAATAAATCAAGAAAAATGTACATTTTTTCAAAAAGAAGTCATATATCTAGGTTATAAACTTAACACTAAGGGAATCGAAATGGATCCAGAACGGACACAAGTCATTCAGGAATATAAAACACCACACAATTTAAGAACTTTAAGAGGATTTATTGGAATAATTAATTATTATAAAAGGATGATACCAGATCTAAGTATAAAAGAAATTCCATTACTTGAACTACTGAGAAAAGGTGTAAAATGGAGATGGGATCAGAGAAGAGAACTAGCATTCCAAGAAATTAAAAACATTTTTCTGTCAAATTTGAAAATATACTATCCTGACTATACACAGCCATTCATACTAAGAACAGATGCATCAATAGAGAGATTATCAGGGGTATTATTACAAATACATGATGGGGTCGAATACCCAATACAATTCATTTCAAGAATCACAAAGCCACATGAAAAGGGTTACTCAGTTTCAGAATTAGAACTAGCAAGTATAATACACTGTGTCACAAAATTAAGATTTTATTTGTTGGGTAATGAATTTACAATAGAAACAGATCACCAAGCTTTAACGTCTATATTAAATAACAAATATGGAAACAGTAGAATACATCGGTGGAGTCTAATACTTAGTGAATACTGCTTTGAAATCAAATACATTTCTGGAAAATCCAATATAGTGGCAGATGCTTTATCAAGGTTAGAAAATACACCACAAAAAGGGCAGCGCACAATAAAAATTGGATTAAATCAATTAGTAGAAAGTACAGGATTATATTCTAAAGAAGAAATTATAAGAGATCAGATCAATTTGAGTGAAAAACAAAAAGTCCTTAGGAAAGATGGGGTATATTATAAAATAATAAATGGCATAGAAGTATATGTAATAACTAGAACTTTAGCAAAGAAAATATTGAAAAATTTACATAACAATTATATGCATATTGGTTCAAGAAAGATATGGATGCTATTTAGGGACAATTATTTTGCAAAGAATGACATAAGTATAGCAAAAGAAATTACTAACCAATGCCCAATATGTCAACTAAACAAAGAAAAGAATTTAAAAAAAAAAAACTTACTGATAAATCCATTTCATAGATAGATGGTAGATTTCTTTGTTGTGAATAAATGTGACATCATACTTGTTGAATTTTGTATATATGGAAATTAATTTGTACCCTAAAAATCATAATTTGGGGTTAGATACTATAATTGCTATAAAAATGTCTTTCTAATATAATAAAGTGAAAAAACTTACCAATTTATATTGATGAAGTTATTTTGAATGGAAATAATTCCTAGATTTTGTCTATAAATAAACAGAACACCATATCTATTATATTTTTAATTAAGGTTATATTTTATTCTCTGATATCGCATCCATTGCTCCATTTGACATGACAGTTTGACCATAGAATAGCCGAACTGTACTCCGTTGTTCTCTGTTTTGACATAGACAGCGAACAGGGATGTATTTAACACACTTTAAATAATAAAAAAAAATTGAATTATTAATTTATTAAATTTAATAAGGTATGAGAAAATTAATATTTAAAAAAATAATAAGTAAATTATTTATTTTAAATATTATTTTGGGGTATTGTGACGATTGGGGTTTATAGAAAATAATTTATAAGTTATATACTACATAATATTAGATATTAAAAAGTATTTGATTATTTTAAATAAGTTATATACTAGAGAATTTTATAAAAATATATTTATGTGAGGGCATTTTAAGAAATTAGCATATAATAATTGTAAAAATATAATAGAAAAATATAATAAATTGTAAAATAATAGATTTAAGTGAGCCATGTGCCTAGGCAACCAACTATACATACTCCAAGTGTCAAATTAAGAATCATAATACGAATATAAGTGGGGTTATTATAATAATATATTGTTTGAAATGTGTATTTTATTAAATTAGAGTGTTAGTTACTAATTTAATTATATATTCTGATCTGAAAAGCCTAAATGTAAACAAAATTATTAATAGAAAAGAATGGAATTCTCTGGATCTCCGGAGATGGCCATGTTTGCGAAATGGTTTGTTCCAGAAAATTCAGACAAGTATTTGATAGAACAAATTGGAACATGATCTATTACCAGATGGTTCTAGAAATCCAAAAAACATATAAATACCCGTGATTTGGATTCAAGATGGCAGTTTTTAGCAGTTTTATCATGAAAGTTAGTTAGAAGATAGATACATTTACTTAGTGAAGTCAATTGTTCAGAAGTTTTTGGCAGTTTTTGAAAGTTTTTAGTCAGAAAAGTTTTAGATAGTGCAGTCAGAAGAGTTTTAAGAAGTTTTTAGGTCAGTTTTGGAAGTTTTTAGTCAGAAGTCAAGCAGTTTATTATGAAAGTTAGTTGGAGTCAGTGAATCAAGTACAAATAGTCAAAATGTTTAATATAGTGAGTTAAATGAAGATTAAAAATTATGCATATAATTTAATGCACATTTATAATTATACACAAATAATTATTGAAGATAAAAAAAGGTATATTGGAAGAAATTAAATTATATTATGATTGGAGATTAGTATAAATCAACTTATAATAATTGGATATTGGTATATTGAAAAGAAGAATAAATATAAATGCTGTTTGCTGGTTTGGTTGGTAGTGTATAGATGCTGGTGAAGAAAAATATATCTTAAATTGGTAGAAGCTGATAATTGAAAAAAGTAATTTCACAAAAAACAAGGAGAACTGAAGTACGAAGACATTCAGTGGTGATTAGAATCTATATACTTAGTGGAAAATAGTTCATTTAGGCATTCAGTGAAAGAAAGGTACAAAATTTTGTTAATATAATTTAGTTAGTGTCATAACAATTTCAATTTTGAAGATAGTTTGTTTAAATTTTAGATTGTCTATAGAATTTAATTAGTTTTATAAGAATATCAGTTTAAAGATAGTTTATTTTAAATTTACATTGACTAGGTTAGATATATATGTGTGTTTCATAATAGTTATAATAAAGATAATTTAAAAAAGTACTTACAAGCTAATTCTTTGAGAACCGCGATAAAAACCCTATATATTATATTATTAAAAATACTCATTGCTCATCATTCAAACACAAAAAACACATCATAACAATATATATATATATATATATAATATATATATATATATATATATATATATATATATATATATATATATATATATATATATATATATATATATTATTGTGATATTTAAAGTCTTGGTGCGCCAAGCAATAATTAGCTAATTAATTTTTTTGATTAATTAAAATTATTTAAATGATATGATTATGACTCTATCACAATTTTTAATTCTTTTATCTCAGGGTTAAATTCGTGCTTCAATATCTATGCTATTACATGTGAAAGGTAAGGTCCAGAGAATACCGGAATGATAAAAAACACATATGATCTAACACTATATATTGAAATAAAAATAATGAAATAATTCACACTCAAAAGTTTTCAATAAACAAATCTCATATAAGGATTCTCAAAATTTTGTTCTCCGTACGTGAACAATCAAAATTAATGGTACAAACAATATTCATTGAAAACTCAAAATTCCAAACTATTCTAACTCTCCTAATCAAAATATTTATATCCTTTCTAAATTACGTGTAAAAATTGTGTTATCAATAAAAGAAAAAAATTGCAGAAAACAAAAATATCTCTCTCTGATGATGAGTGGTCCAAATCCTTGTTCCTTGTAGACTGTATTATCTCCTCTCAATAAACTGAATCTCTCGTTGGCACTAGTGAAAAATTGACTCTTGGAATATCTTCTCTTTACGATAAACTGAATCTCTCGTTGGCCTGAACAGTGACTCTTGGAATATAAGTAGGAAAATATGACTTACAATATTTTGCTGCTTCAGCTTCTGTCAGATACACTAACTCCACAAAAACTCACTAACATTCAACACTACTGCTTGCTACTTCTTGGGAACCACCAGAGAACAATCCCTGTTCGTCTTACAGACTTGGAAAATCAACTGCCTATCTTTTCTCTCTCCTCAATCTCGCTAAACTTTTTCCTACCTACTTATCCCACCTTTTTCAATCTCCGCCAATCAAAACTCGTCACAATTCCCCCATTTTTTCATTTCGATAACAAACAAATTTTTACCTATAATTATAAAATTTCCTAAAACTTATTTACAAAAATATTTTCTATAATTCTTAAAACTAACAAAAACCTCTTTCTAAAATCTCTTCTATTTGTCTCTAATCACTGCATTAATGTGGTTCAATTGTCTTTGGATTTCACTTAAAATTATGCGGGTCACTCAAGTATAACAAAGAAATAATTTATGCAAAGCTTACATTTTGTTTAGTACAGGTAATCCAAGAATTTAATAACTTTCCTTCTTAGAAATGTTTGTTGGATATTATCCTACTTATCTGAATTATTTTAATGTTTTTGAACTTTGAAATATTTTTAAACAAACCAATATTTTTCTCGATTTTACATATCATAACAATATATATATATATATATATATATATATATATATATATATATATATTATATATATATATATTATATATATATATATATATATATATATATATATATATAATATATATATATATATATATATATATATATATATATATTATATATATATATATATATATATATATATATATATATATATATATATATATATATATATATATATATATATATATATATATATATATATATATATATATATATATATATCTACGGCATAAAGTGGACTCCGCCCATGTTAAAATTCAGGTCCAAGTGAGCTCCGTGGTCAAGTCGACACCGATATACGGAGCTCACTTGACCATTCCATAATATTGGCTCTGTCGATTCGTCAACATGTATAGTTTCATAATTTTCAAAAATTTTGTGGAGCCCTTAAGTACCCCTGTATCATGAATGTATATTGCTTAGTTCACGTGTATATCTTATAGGGGTCGTTCAGATCTTTTTCATTGTATATTGGAACCATAGGTATATCGGTTTAAGTAAGCTCTGATAGTTTGGCAACTCTGCCATTAAGCTGTATACTTCTCGCGTATAGTCTGAACGGTTTATATGGACTCCTTATTTTTGTTATCATTCAAACGCATTACATTGTGTAACAGATATGAATACTATTAACTACCTGTTTTTGGTAGGTACGTGCTTTTCTAAAAATAGCTTTATAGATACAAAAGGATTTTGTTACCAAATTGGATTTTTTTCACATGCGGAAATTTCCTAATGTATTTTGTTAACGTGAGTATGTCTTCATACGTTTTATTTAAGAATTCGATAGATAAGAACTTCTTTTATTTTATCCATTGTTTTATGATATCTTTTATACAGATTTTTTTATTATTTTATTTCTTGTTTTATCTGTGTACTACAGATAGTAGTGCACAAAAAAAAGAAGAATGCTTAATTTATCTAACAACAAGTATACCACTTCACCCATATTACATACTTACACCCATATTACATACTGAAGGTTTTATCTCCTATTTAGGGGTAATATGTAGTCAATATAAGTGTAGTTAGTGTCAAATTTGCAATGATCAATATAAGTAATAGCTTACTGACTGTACTTTACATGTTTAGTTCAAATAAATAAACCTTGTCCCTTCAGAAAAGAGCGATTGGAATGGCAAAGTCAACTAAGAAAGTGTAATGAATCTTGTATCACCCCAGATTCACACAGGTTAACCGGTATTTGAAGGCAAGAGTCCTCATTGCAGATTTAAGGAAGATAACTACCATAAGGAAGTTCCTTTCGAGAGTTCAGATGGCAAGAAGCAGCTTATTTTTTTTTTGTATGTCTTGCAGATGTGTTGGTCTAGCTAGTTATTCCTCGATTCTAGTCATAAAATGGGTTGTTATTCGTGGAGTGGATGTTACGAATCTAGACTTTGTTTCTTTTGTTCTCTAGCTACTTATCTTCGGATATTATGTGGATTGATAACTACGATATTGTAGAGCTTATGTATCGATGTGAGTCTTAATATCCGCTGAATTTGGCTGACTAATTTATAGCTAAATCTACGTGTTAAGTATGTATTGATATCACCCATACAAGCAAGGTATATTCGGCAGCAGAAGCATAGAGTTCAAGCGTCTACGTTTTAAGAGTGAAAGGATGTGCTTCCCATTTTTAGCTAACAAGTTCGCGAAGAATATTATTTTTCTGGTTCTAGTTTTCCATTTAGTTTTAAACAAAGTTCTGTGAATTACAAAGTGTGTTTAAGGATTTCATGACACTATTGGTTCAGGTATATGTTCAAATTTGTGAAAGCGTCTCTGTTAAGGACATTGAAGGAGCCCGCCTGACTTTTTCCAGGGTTTGGCTTAAAATTAATTTATAATCTATTTTTATTGTGTTTAAGATATGATATTTAGATTTTTCTCCACTTCAGCAACAAAATTTTTTGGTTGTGCAACAATAGATGTATCGTCTACAAAATAAAAGTCCTAGTATTTACTGGTATGGGTTGTGTAAATATTATACAGTGTAGGTGCCATTACCGTACCCCAAAGGAGACCGTTCTACTACGTTCTCCATCTTCATCTTCTATTCTTATCATTGAGTGATACGGAAAATCTTCTGTTGTGTAGGCATACGCGGATAATACAAGTGAGTTTATTACCTAAGGGGATATCACATAGATTTTGAAGAAATGTGCTTTAATTTAAGGTGTCGTAAGCAGAATTTAGATTGACAAATACCACTCCTCATGTCTGATATTTTTCATATGCGTCTTTGCTGTGTTGGGCAAGATTTAGTATGTGTAACGAACATGATCTATCCTGTCATATATAGCCACTTTTATCTTTCAATTGAAGTTTTTCTTCTAATATCGGTTTATATTAAGGATCATATGCAGAAGTATTTTGTATAGCTGAAAAAATAAATAGATATATTGGCCGATAGCTTTTGTGGTCGTTGGGGTTTTTGTCAGGTTTAAGCAAGGCCACAACTTTGTCTTTGCTTTGCTTGTCTACACACTTTGTATATTAGCCATTGTTGTATTTTTCTGTCCAAATTTTATAATTAGTTTTGTGCTTAGATCCTCAGTCAGGAGCCGTAATATTGTTCATAATATACGTGGATAGTGGATCCAAATTCAACATCGTTGAAAGGTTTCCTCAGCTGACTTGTTTGTCCTCTCTCATTTTATGTTTTTCTTTGCCGGCATTTATTATATATATTATATAATATGTTTATTTCGTTATTTTCAGCGATCAGCTTAATACCAAATACCCTAGGTTTAGCCCTCTATTTGCTTCCTGTAGTAGAAATACGTCACATTTGTGTTAAGCACATATGTCTCATAAGCTTAAGTAAAGTAGAGTGTCTTTATCTGTAGATATGTCCTTAATATTTATAGACATAATTAGAATAGTTGGTCCTAAAAAGGACCGAATTGATAAAAATCATATTGAACGGGTGATTGAAGAATTAACCGATTTAACAATTATTCATTACCCAGAGTACGCTCGATTGCGGTGGTCTTATTGTTACTTCAAATTTCGTGAAGGCTTCCACGATGAACTTTATAAAATGACTAATCTTTTACTTTTCAATAAAAATTTAAATTTTACATACTCAGATATGTTTAGTCAGTAATTAGTAGTTTAGTAGGTTAGAAATTTAAAGTTAGTTTAGTAGTAGTTAGTAGGTTAGTAATTTAAATTGCTAGTTGAAGCTAAATATTGCCAGCTTCAATAGGGTCGGTTAGTTCTTCTTCTTCTTTTACTTTTATTGTGTTGTTTTGGTATATATTTTCGATTGTTTTGATTATTCAATAAAATTGACATTAATTTGATAGTTTCCATTTTATTAGTACTGATGGTATATAACTAGCATATGTTGGTACTATATATCAATTTGAACATGTGGAAGTGAGAGCACTCTCTTGTTAGTAATTTCAGTGTAAATTATTACGAAACCAGAAATAACCCATAATATTCTCCCCGTGTGATCTTAGTATTTCCGTTGATTCAATAGTATAGGGTATCCAATATTTTAATTAACGGTAAGCCAGAGTTTTATTAGTTTTCATATATATATTTGCAAAATGAAGAAGAAAGTTCAGTACAGGCAGTTAAACAGCTGCTCTGTCAATTTAGAAGTAAGAGCAAGTACCAACTTGCTGAAAAGCATCTTCTTCTTCTTAGCCTTGTGTCGTCCACGTTTGGATATAGGCCTCTCCCAACTCCTTTCATCGGTCTCTATCCTGAGCAACATATTTCCAATTTGTTCCGGCTATTCTTTTAATATCATCAACCCATCTCATCTGTGGTCTTCCTCTTGGTCGTTTACTTTCGTAAGGTCTCCAATGCTGTATTGTAGTATTCCAACGTTGTTCTTTTTGTCTAGCAGTCTGGCCCGCGAAGCTCCATTTAAGTTTGGCAATTTTTGTTGCTATGTTCTCGACTTTTGTTTTTGATCTTACCCAGTCGCTCTTTTTTTTATCTGACAGTCGTATACCTAACATTGCTCTTTCCATTGTTCTTTCTGTTGTGGCTAGTTTATTCATGTTTGCCTTGGTTAGGGTCTAGGTTTGCATTCCATATGTCAAGATAGGAAGGATGTATTGGTTGAGCACTTTGCTCCTCAAGTATTGGGGTATTTTGCGGTTCTTAAGCATCCAACTAAGTTTTCCAAATCCTACCCATGCTAGTCTTGCTCTTCTAGTAATTTCCGCACTTTGGTTCTCTTTGTCAAGTCTCAGGATTTGGCCTAGGTAGATTTACCTTTTGGCCTAAAAAGCATACCAAACACAAAAGGGATAATAAAATGTACTGCACAAACTATTGCGATATAAGATATATATAAGCTATATATCTGTTAATTATTAGGATATACAGTATTTTTTCTAATACACCTGGAACGATTGAGTGAATAGGTGAACTATCAAATAGGAGGCTATTAGTGTAGAATTAGAAAAACTAATAAATCGTTGATCAATTATTTACTATTAGGCAGTTAATGAGAATTGTTGGGAATACAAAAAAAACATTAAACTAGTTATTTATAGATTTTAAACAAACACATGATATAATCATAAGAATAAAACTATGAAATACCATTGCAGAACTAGGCTTACCTAAGAAATTAATAAATTTAACAAGGAGTAATCTCCAAGTAAAGACTTCAAGGAAAACTGTCGACTTATTTTCAAATGTACTGCAAAGTGCTTTAAAAAATTTAAACGAATTAGCGTAACATCTGTTTTGAAAACTAAATATTATGAGACGAATTGGGGATATTATATTACACAAACTAAACCGCTTGCTTACAAAAAATATCAGGAAAATATGATACGGCGAAAACGACTAATGACTTTACAGCTAATTGCCACATAAGTATCAATGTAACTATAGCTCACAAAATGGGTTTAATTACATTGCAATTTTTAAATTTTTCGTGATAAAATGAAGTGATTGATTGTTGTTTTGAAAAGGTAAGTTGTTTTTTATTTTTGTATTCCTATCATCTGATATTGTAATATCAACAACATTTTTCATAATATATTCTGAAATGCGCTTTCTATTACTGATAACGAACAAAAGTTTTTTTAACTTCTCGTTAATATAATTATGTAGGAATTTAGATTTTTATCTTGTTCTTACTATAGTGCTAAAGCACAAATGAATTTATAGTCTACCGTATTTTTTCCTAGTGGTCATAGTTTTTAATTGTAGTATACTGTAGTATAATTTTGTAGCCTGTGCTTTATGTTTATTATCCTTTATTGTATTGGAACATCTAGAAGTATAGTAATACATTTTAATTGTTGAACAAAAGAGAAAATAAAATCACTTTTTGTGGTGTGCCACTTAACCATACACAAAATCGTACACAAATAGTCAAATGGTAGTAAAAGTTTCCGATATAGGCCGCCAGACGGCAAAGGCATCACCGCGCTCGATGTCTATACTATGAAATGTTTTTCATATAGTCTTCGGATCAGATTTTTTCAAAACATTAAATTACATCTTTTTGTCTTTCTTTATTTAGGCTAACCGCTACTGTTTTTTTCTTCAGCGTTTCTTCTTAATCTACATTAATGTTATATTTACAATTCTTTCTGGAACGAGCTATAATTTTTCTCAAATAACCATTTTGTGTGGTTTAGTCGCCTTACGGTTTAGCGTGCTTTGGCTCTTTAAAGTCCCTTTTAATATTAATATCGTTTGAGAAATTTTTCCCAGATGACTAAATAAATTTCTTTAACATACAAGAGAGAGGACGTAGAGTAGGGCATAACGTAACTTAGATGTTGAATGAAAACTGCAAATTGCTGCTTAGATTGATAAATACCATTCCTCATACCTAATATCTTTTGTACCCATCTTTGCTGTGTTGGGCAAGATTTAGTATTGGTGACGTACATGATCTTTCCTGTCTATAGAAACTTTTGTCTTTTAATTTGAGTTTTTCTTCTGTTTTACCCCTTGAGCAGTATTTTGTAAAGCTGACAAAATAAATATATTGACCGATAGCTTTTGTGGTCGTTGGAGTTTTTGCCAGGTTTAAGCAAGGCAACAACTTTGTCTTTGCTTTGTTTGTCTGAAGACTTTGGATATCAGTAACTGTTGTATTTTTGGTCCAAATTTTATAATAAGCTTTGTGCTCAGATCTTCAGTCAGTGCCGTACTATTCTTCATTATATACGTAGATAGTGGATCCAAGCTCAACGTCGTTAAACGGTTCCTTCAGCTGACTGGTTTTGTTTTCTCTCATTTTAAGTTTTTCTTTGCTTCTTTGCCGGCAGAGATAGCACTTTTACATTTATTATGTGATTTTCAGCGATCAGCTTAATACCAAATACACTATTTTTTGCCCTCTATGTATTTTCTGCACTAGAAATACGTCACATTTGTGCTAATCGCATATGTCTGATAAGGTTAAGTAAAGTAAAGTGTCTTTATCTCTAGATATGCCCTTAATATTTATAGACATTATTAGAATAATTGATCCTAAAAAGGACCGATTTGACAAAAATCATATTGACCGGGTGATTCTGATTAGCCGATTAATTAATTATTCATTACCCAGGGTACAACTGATTAGGGTGGTCTTATTTGTACTCAAATTTTCGTAAAGGCTTTTCTTTTGAACCCCATAAGAAATGGCTAATTAACTTTTCATTAAAAATAATTTTACACACTGTTACTTTTAGACGATATTTCGAATTAGATTTGTATAGTAATAAGTATAGTTAATATGGAGTCTCTTTGTGAAAAGTAAATGAGTTTGTAATATCGGTCACAACTCATATATGAATGATAAGGACATAAACGGTTAAAATAAGTGCACAGAATTTTAACTAAAATATATCGGCGCCATTGTTTAGGAGATGGATTTATCCCAGAGATTAAAGGTTAAATGTATATTCCAGGTTCTATCTACGTATTTTCATTACTAAAAAAGTATATTTAAAATAAAGGCCTGAAGATATATTTAGATTCTATGGAAATTAGAATCTATGGAAATTAGCAAATTAAAAAATACATACATAATTATTCTGAATGACAAAATTGAGACAAACAGTTGCCCCAAGTATTGTTTATATTGTAAAGGTTATCGTCATAGTATAGTCAGAACGCAACAAGGTTCTATTGGATTTTCTACTTTTTGTCTCCTCATTCCTATTGAAAACTTAGCCACGTAAATAACGTTTTAAAAATATATATCATAATTTCTGTAGTGCCTTTCCTAAGATAACTTTTTTTAAGCCTACTTCGTTTGACTACATGTAATGGATTTGATAGTTCCCAACAGATAAGTATTGATTGTAGGTTGGATAGCAGTTGGTTGTACAGGCATGTGTTGATAAATATGATGGGGCGGTAGGTAGTCCCATTATTCCTAAATCTGACCATATGTTACCTCCTCTGTTGATTCGTGGACGTCCTAAGGGCATTTTTTCTCTCGGGGCATTCTCCCAGTTTAACTTGGCAATGCAGTTATTAGAAAGCCTTTGGATGTAGCCAGCGTAACTTTGGCGTTGAGATTTAGTCTCTTGTATGACGTTGCTATCTTTATATATCTGTTAGACCTTGGCATTAGTTCCGGTTCGGCATTGGTTAGTATTCGGACCTTTGTAAGTTGGAAAATAGATCTGATGGCTTTTCTAGTAATCCTGATCTAATTAATACCTAAGTTTTACTTACATTGTTTTGTCAGCGTTCTCGTCACATTTTCAGTCAATAGCACTGGTTTAATCACTGTTTTATATATCCTGATTTTAGGGATTTGTATTAGACTTCTGGATTTAAAAGTGTTATGTGGGTTATATTTACATCAGTTAGCTACCTGAATATATACCCTAATTTAATAATAAATATCTGGGAGCTTACATCAACAAAGAATTAGATTCAGACTAAGACTAAATGGCAAGGGCAGCGTTCTTAAAATTCAAGCAATTGTTCTGTGACAAAAATCTTAATACTGCGCTGAGACTGAGGTTTGTTGAATGTTACGTCTGGTCTCAACTATTGTACGGAGTAGAAATATGGACAGTAAACGCGCAAATAGTTAGGAAGCTTCAAGCCTTTGAATTTTAGATATACCTGGAACACATACTAAGGAATATAAAGTCTTCTGCAGGCCATCATGCAGGGTAGAGTCGATGGCAAAAAGGGAATAGGTAGAAAGAGGAAGTCATGGCTGCGAAATATTCGTGACTGGACAAACATGACTGTAGACGAATTATTCCACGTTGCAAAAGACAGAGATACTTTTAGAAATGTGGTCGCCAACCTCCGTTAATGGGGACGGCATAGGAAGAAAAATAATGATACGCTAAACAAAAAAAAACAGAGATGAAGATAGGCGCCAAGAAACTCTGTGTTATAAAACAGTTGAATAAAATACAGATTCTCGATTCAAATATTCAAAAATTTAATGAACAGCTTACTAAAATAGAAATAACGTCTATTTAAAATGCAATTCATTAATGGCTCAAGGTACAAAGCAGTCCTAGCATCTGCTAATGATATTGATCTTATAAGAAACTCTCTCCGCAAACGACATCTTCAACAAAGTGAAGAGAGCACGAAAAATGTTTTACTTAAAATCAACAAAATAAAAACCAAATACAAGCGAATCAACAGAAGAAAGCAATTCAATACAGAGCATAATTCACTTAAGACCTATTTTAATACATGAATGCGAATCATGGACAATGACTAAAACAAATAAGGAAAAACTCCGAATATTTGAAAGAAAAATAATAAGAAAACTTTGTTAACCTCATTATCATATTGCTACAAATCCGTATAAAATAAGAACACATACTAAATAAAGAAAGCTCTTATAAATATATTGTTTAGGAAAATAAATCGCTTAAGGTAGATCAGACACATGTATAGACGCCAAGATGTCAAACTTGGTTAAAAAATGTAAACTAATTTTTGAAACCAAATTCAGTATTTTGCTTTAATCTGTGCCTTCTAAGAATTGCAAGGAAAAACAGACGTTGATAAAACTGTTTGTTATTAGGGACATGGGGAATCTAAAAATTGCATTCCACAACATATCTCCTCAACTAAGCAAAAATCCTTAACGAATTGGTTTCTAGTACTCGTACAGAGTATATCGGAATAAAAGGAAAAAGACAGTTAAGCAAGAAGAAAAGTGCAAGCATTTACGTTTTAAGGGTGAAAGGATGTGCGCCCCATTTTTAGCTGACAAGCTTGCGGAGCATACTATTTCTGGTCCTTAGTTTGCCTTTTAGTTTTAAACAAGATTCTGTGATTGACAACGTGCGATATAAACTATCTACAAGGTATTTATAGGAAATTCAGAGTTCAAGGATTTCATCACACTATTGGATGTTCAGTTTTGTGAAAGCGCCTGTGTTGGGAAAATTGAAGGAGCGTTCCTAAGATTTTCGGGGTTTGGCTTAAAATTAAATCGTAGTTCATTTTTATTATATTTAAGGCATCTACTAGATTTTTTTCCACTCCAGCAACAAAAGTTTTTGGTTGTGCAATGTATGGTCTACATGAAAATCCTAGTATCTACTGGTATCTGTTGATCATTTGTGTAAATGTAATACAGTGTAGGTGCCATTACGCTACCCCAAGCGAGACCGTTTGTCTGCGTTCTCCATATTACCATTGAATGATACGAAAAATCTTCTGTTCTGTAGATATACGCGGATAAAACGATGTTTACAGTTTGTCATACAGTTTTTGGAGAAATGTCCTCTAATTTAATGTGTCGTAGGCGGCATTTAGATTGACAAATACCACCCCTGATACCTGATATCTTTCGTACCCGTTGTTGCTTTTTGCAACAACGGGTACGTTATTACGTACGTTATAAGTATTACGAATAAAAATAAATAAGCAAGAAGAATATAAGTGAACCATATTTAAAATAAGTGACAGAAAAAAGAATATTATATATACATTTACTTCTAAACTAAAAATAAAATACTCGTATGCCTGATAACGAAAGATACAAAATTTACAAGCGACAAAGTATTTTTTAAAACAACGGAACATATTATATGTAATAATTGTAATAGATATGTTGGCTATAATCAAATTACTATAAAGTCACCGAAATATTTTATCTGAGTAATGACTCACTACTGATTGCTACGTTACGTTATACGATACATTTATAGTTAAAAGTGAAATTAGGTGTTATGCCTCCTTATTATTTTAGTATCTGTTACAAGTTACATACTAAAGTATTATAGTAAGATATTAAATTCCCTACATTTAAAAATTGAAATATTGAAATTAGACAGTAAAAAATTATAATTTTAAGATTGATTTACAAATTATTATAATTTAAATTTTACTACTTTATAAAACAAATATTGTACATCATAAAACTTAGCAATCGAAACATCGAAACGTACATTTATATAATAAATTTTTCAGTGTCAATGCATTAAAAAAATACTAATACATAAAAATTGCCTTTTCCAAGCTTATAACAGACACTAACTTAAGTTTAAAAATAATTAAAGCAAGTAATATAAATTACCACCATAAAATATTTAACTACATTAACCAAGTATTTGTGAAATTTCGGGATGACTAAATTGATTGATATTTAAATAAATTTCAAGTTCCAAAACGTACCTGCTGTAAAATTTAAAAATCTACGACTAATCAAATTATTGGCAACATCGGAGGAGTTTAGTTGTGTACGGGGAAGAATACATACGGATCCCAAAAGTGTTTTACCCTATTACCGAGTTCATTTAATCCTACGTGATGGTCGGAGTCTACATAAAGCGCTACCCAGATAATAATATACACGGTGTATATTCTCCTGGAGTTAGTATAATACCGTTTAAGTACGGGGCCCACATTAACCGCTAGATCTATATATATATATATATATATATATATATATATATATATATATATATATATATATATATATATATATATATATATATATATATATATATATATATTGTGACGATTAGGGTTTATAGAAAATAATTTATAAGTTATATACTACATAATATTAGATATTTGGTTGTTTTAAATAAGTTATATACTAGAGAATTTAATAAAAATATATTTATGTGAGGGCATTTTTAATAAATTAGCATATAATAATTGTAAAAAGTTGTATTTTAATATTGTAAATATATATAAGTGAGCCATGTGCTTAGGCAACCAAAAATACTCTCGGAGATTGACAGATATTTATACTCTGAAGTGACGTTTAAGAATATTTACGAATATAAAGTGGGTTATAATAATATATTGTTTGAAATGTGTATTTTATTAAATTAGAATGTTAAGTTACTAATTTAATTATATATTCTGATCTGAAAAGCCTAAATGTAAACAAAATTATTAATAGAAAACAATGGAATTCTCTGGATCTCCGGAGATGGCCATGTTTGCGAAATGGTTTGTTCCAGAAAATTCAGACAAGTATAATAGAACAAATTGGAACATGATCTCTTACGAGATGGTTCTAGAATATCAAAAAGATATAAATACCCGTGATTTGGATTCAAGATGGCAGTTTTTGGGCAGTTTTTGAGTTTTAGAAGTTTTTAGTCAGAAGTCAAGCAGTTTATTATGAAAGTTAGTTGGAGTCAGTGAATCAAGTACAAATAGTCCAATAGTTTAATATAGTGAGTTAAATGAAGATTAAAAATTATGCATATAATTTAATGCACATTTATAATTATACACAAATAATTATTGAAGATTAAAAAAAAAAGTATATTGGAAGAAATTAAATTATATTATGGTTGGAGATTAGTATAAATCAACTTATAATAATTGGATATTGGTATATTGAAAAGAAGAATAAATATAAATGCTGTTTGCTGGTTTGGTTGGTGGTGTATAAATGCTGGTGAAGAAAACTATATCTTAAATTGGTAGAAGCTGATAATTTATTGGAAAAAGAAATTTCACAAAAACAAGGATAACTGAAGTACGAAGACTCTCAGTGGTGATTAGAATATATATAGTGGAAAACAGTTCATTTAGGCATTCAGTGAAAGAAAGGTACAAAATTTTGTTAATATAATTTAGTTAATGTCATAACAATTTCAATTTTGAAGATAGTTTTGTTTAAATTTTAGATTGTCTATAGAATTTAATTAGTTTTATAAGAATATCAATTTAAAGATAGTTTATTTTAAATTTACATTGGCTAGGTTAGATATATATGTGTGTTTCATAATAGTTATAATAAAGATAATTTAAAAAAGTACTTACAAGCTAATTCTTTGAGAACCGCGATAAAAACCCTATATATTATATTATTAAAAATACTCATTGCTCATCATTCAAACAAAAAACACATCATAACAATTTGGCACCCAACGCGGTGGCTCTCTATTTAAAAGAATTAGTTTGGAAAGATAAGTGCTCTCATATAATTAAATTAATTTTCATTAGAAAGAAAAAATTATAGATTTTAATATTAATTATATTTGAACAAGTAAAGTCTCAAAATGTCTCAAGGAAAGAAAGGTACAAGAAGCAAAAAGAATGAAGAAGATGTGGAAGTAGAAACACAACCTATACAAGAGGAGAGTTTAGTTCAAGTTCCACAAGATACTGCAGAAATGAATCCAGAAAGAGAGGAAAATGTCAATATGGCAGCTTTGATGTCATTAATGATGCAGATGAACAAGACAATAGAAGAGAATTCAAAAGAAATCAAAGAAGACATAAAAAAATTGGAAGAGAATTCAAAAGAAGTCAAAGAAGACATGAAAAAAATGGAACAGAAATTGGAAGAGAATTATAGAAAATTAGAAAAGAAAATAGAAGATAATAATAATAAAATTGTAAAACAAATGGAAAAACAAATGGATAAAAAACTTGAAGCTGCAGAGAAAAAAGTTGCAAATGAAATAAAAAGTATACGGAATGACTACAAGAAAAGGATAGACAATGAGAGGACAGAAGTAAAGAGGATTATTCAAGATAATAAAATAGATATAGAACAGAAAATAGAGTTACAGAAATGTAACTTAGAAGTAAAAATTAACGAAGACAGGAGAAACACAGAAGAAAAATTAGACGATATACAACAAAATATCCAAATAAATAGTAATCAAATAAGAAATGTGGAACAGAGAATAGATGATATTTCACAAATGAGAGACATAGGGAGACCTTACTTAAATTTAACAAATGAGACTGGGATTAAATTCTCTGGTAATATAAAAAATTTGCATCCTAGAGTATACATAAATAGTTTAAAACATAAATTAAGATTTGTGAATAATATTAATGATATTAAAGATTATATTAGAATGACATTAAATGACAATGCAGCAACTTGGTTTGCTAGTATTGAAAATGATTTAGATAACTTTCAAACATTTGAAAATAAATTTTTAAATTATTATTGGGGTGAATTAGAGCAAGCAAAGTTTAGAGAAATTCTATATTTTGGAAAGTATAATCACAATTTAAAATCAAATATGGTAGATTATGCATTAAAACTGATAACAGTTGCAAAATATTTAGAACCACCACTTAGAGAGGATGAAACAGTCTTAAATGTATCTAGACATTTTGATGCTGATGTTGTCCAAACAGTAACTGTACAAAATATTCAAACAATAGATAGTTTTATTAATTTTATTCAAAGAATACAAAGAGGCAATATGACAAGTAATAATAACAACAGAAAAAACAATAATAACTTTCAATCTAATAAAAATGATATTCAACAATATAGACAATCATATAACATTAATACTAGGTATGGTAATAATTTACAAAATTTTAATAATAATAACAGTAATCCAAATAGACAGAACTTTAATAATAATACTAGTTATAATAGACAAAATTTTAATAATAATACTAATTATAATAGACAACATTTTAATGACAGTACTAATAATAATAGACAAGATTTTAATAATAGAAGAAATACAGAGCGACCTAACTATAACAGACAGGTAAATTGTGTTCGAAGGAATAGAAGCTGCGAAGACAGGGAACAAAATAGTACAAGGCAGGAAAATGTGAGTAGAAGTCATAGTAGGGAAAGACATAGGACATCAGATTCAAGTGGTCAGATACAATCTGACAATTCTAATAATCAAAATTTTGTGCAGTAAACTTTCTGAATTACAAGTTAGGCCATTGCTATTATGAAAAACCTTCTGAATTTATTTCTTTAGATGAAGAGAAAATTATTGAATCTATTAATTTAATTTATATAAATGCTTTGGCCAAAAATAAAATGATTAAGATTATGATAGATACTGGTTCAGAAAGTACTTTAGTCTCGGAGAATTTTATTTTTAATACATTAAAACTATCAGATATAATAAAGATTCCAAAAATTAAAATTATTGGTGCAAATAATAAGAAGTTGGGTGAAATTGATAAACTAGCCAATTTTAAAATTAATATTCTTAATAAAGAAATTAATATGCAAGGATTTATTGTCAAGGATTTATGTGTTGATATATTAATGGGAAATGATGAATTGGAAAAGAAGAAAGTAAAGATAGATTTTGAAGAAAGAATGGTAACTTTGGAAGGGCAAATAATTAAATTTATGCAGAAAGATGAGGTAGAAGAAGGAATAAGAGTTGATAGGATATTATTAAAAGAAAATAATGATGTTTATGAAGAAGAAATGTATTTTGATGATAGGGAAATGTCCCAAAAGAATGTAAAGAATAATTATTGTAGTGAATATTTAAGGAATGGAAATTTTAAGCAGATGGATGCCTACGAGGCGGAGTGCGTAAAATTGGAAGCAAGGAATAATGAGTACATAATGAAGAATAATTTTATTTGTAAAGAAGAAGAGATAATGAAAGTTTTAAATTGCCCTGAAGAATATAAATCAATAGTCATTTCCATATTGCAGCAACACAAGGGACTTGTCAATAAAGAAAATAGAATTGCACAAAATTATATCCATAGTATAAAAGTTAAAGAAGAAAAAGATTTTAAAACAAAATCATACCCAATACCATATAAATACAGAGAAGAAGTAAACAAAACAATTAATAATATGTTAGAAGATGGAATCATTGAGAAGGCAGATACACGTTTTATCAACCCCATAGTAGTAGTACGAAAAAGATCAGGTGAAATCAGGTTATGTTTGGATGCAAGGAATATTAACAAGATTACTGAAAAGCAATTTGAAGCACCAATGAGTATAGATGGAATATTAGGAAGAATTACAGGAATGTCATTTTTCACTAAAATCGATTTACAGCATAGTTTCTGGTTAATACCTTTAGAAAGAAAAAGTAGACAGTATACAGGATTTCAGATAGATGGAGTAGTATATCAATTCAAAGTAGTACCATTTGGACTTCAATCATCTTGCAGTGCTCTATGTAGATGTCTTCATGATATTTTGGATCAATATGAACATTTTGTAATTCACTACATTGATGATATATTAATTTTTTCTAAAACGGCTGAAGATCATGAGAAACACCTAAAAATTATAATAAATAGATTAGACAAAGTTGGACTAAAAATAAATCAAGAAAAATGTACATTTTTTCAAAAAGAAGTCATATATCTAGGTTATAAACTTAACACTAAGGGAATCGAAATGGATCCAGAACGGACACAAGTCATTCAGGAATATAAAACACCACACAATTTAAAAACTTTAAGAGGATTTATTGGAATAATTAATTATTATAAAAGGATGATACCAGATCTAAGTATAAAAGAAATTCCATTACTTGAACTACTGAGAAAAGGTGTAAAATGGAGATGGGATCAGAGAAGAGAACTAGCATTCCAAGAAATTAAAAACATTTTTCTGTCAAATTTGAAAATATACTATCCTGACTATACACAGCCATTCATACTAAGAACAGATGCATCAATAGAGAGATTATCAGGGGTATTATTACAAATACATGATGGGGTCGAATACCCAATACAATTCATTTCAAGAATCACAAAGCCACATGAAAAGGGTTACTCAGTTTCAGAATTAGAACTAGCAAGTATAATACACTGTGTCACAAAATTAAAATTTTATTTGTTGGGTAATGAATTTACAATAGAAACAGATCACCAAGCTTTAACGTCTATATTAAATAACAAATATGGAAACAGTAGAATACATCGGTGGAGTCTAATACTTAGTGAATACTGCTTTGAAATCAAATACATTTCTGGAAAATCTAATATAGTGGCAGATGCTTTATCAAGGTTAGAAAATACACCACAAAAAGGGCAGCGAACAATAAAAATTGGATTAAATCAATTAGTAGAAAGTACTGGATTATATTCTAAAGAAGAAATTATAAGAGATCAGATCAATTTGAGTGAAAAACAAAAAGTCCTTAGGAAAGATGGAGTATATTATAAAATAATAAATGGCATAGAAGTATATGTAATAACTAGAACTTTAGCAAAGAAAATATTGAAAAATTTACATAACAATTATATGCATATTGGTTCAAGAAAGCTATGGATGCTATTTAGGAACAATTATTTTGCAAAGAATGACATAAGTATAGCAAAAGAAATTACTACCCAATGCCCAATATGGCAACTAAACAAAGAAAAGAATTTAAAAAAAACTTACTGATAGATCCATTTCATAGATAGATGGTAGATTTCTTTGTTGTGAATAAATTTGACATCATACTTGTTGAATTTTGTACATATGGAAATTGTTTGATACCCTAAAAATCATAATTTGGGGTTCGATACTATAATTTCTATAAAAATGTCTTTCTAATATAATAAAGTGGAAAAACTTACCAATTTATATTGATGAAAGGTTTTTTGAATGGAAATAATTCCTAGATTTTGTCTATAAATAAACAGAACACAATATCCATTATATTTTTAATTAAGGTTATATTTTATTCTCTCCATTTGACATGACAGTTTGACCATAGAATAGCCGAACTGTGCTCCGTTGTTCTCTGCTTTGACATAGACAGCGAACAGGGATGTATTTAACACACTTTAAATAATAAAAAAAAATTGAATTATTAATTTATTAAATTTAATAAGGTATGAGAAAATTAATATTTAAAAAAATAATAAGTAAATTATTTATTTTAAATATTATTTTTGGGGTATTGTGACGATTAGGGTTTATAGAAAATAATTTATAAGTTATATACTACATAATATTAGATATTTGGTTGTTTTAAATAAGTTATATACTAGAGAATTTAATAAAAATATATTTATGTGAGGGCATTTTTAATAAATTAGCATATAATAATTGTAAAAAGTTGTATTTTAATATTGTAAATATATATAAGTGAGCCATGTGCTTAGGCAACCAAAAATACTCTCGGAGATTGACAGATATTTATACTCTGAAGTGACGTTTAAGAATATTTACGAATATAAAGTGGGTTATAATAATATATTGTTTGAAATGTGTATTTTATTAAATTAGAATGTTAAGTTACTAATTTAATTATATATTCTGATCTGAAAAGCCTAAATGTAAACAAAATTATTAATAGAAAACAATGGAATTCTCTGGATCTCCGGAGATGGCCATGTTTGCGAAATGGTTTGTTCCAGAAAATTCAGACAAGTATAATAGAACAAATTGGAACATGATCTCTTACGAGATGGTTCTAGAATATCAAAAAGATATAAATACCCGTGATTTGGATTCAAGATGGCAGTTTTTGGGCAGTTTTTGAGTTTTAGAAGTTTTTAGTCAGAAGTCAAGCAGTTTATTATGAAAGTTAGTTGGAGTCAGTGAATCAAGTACAAATAGTCCAATAGTTTAATATAGTGAGTTAAATGAAGATTAAAAATTATGCATATAATTTAATGCACATTTATAATTATACACAAATAATTATTGAAGATTAAAAAAAAAAGTATATTGGAAGAAATTAAATTATATTATGGTTGGAGATTAGTATAAATCAACTTATAATAATTGGATATTGGTATATTGAAAAGAAGAATAAATATAAATGCTGTTTGCTGGTTTGGTTGGTGGTGTATAAATGCTGGTGAAGAAAACTATATCTTAAATTGGTAGAAGCTGATAATTTATTGGAAAAAGAAATTTCACAAAAACAAGGATAACTGAAGTACGAAGACTCTCAGTGGTGATTAGAATATATATAGTGGAAAACAGTTCATTTAGGCATTCAGTGAAAGAAAGGTACAAAATTTTGTTAATATAATTTAGTTAATGTCATAACAATTTCAATTTTGAAGATAGTTTTGTTTAAATTTTAGATTGTCTATAGAATTTAATTAGTTTTATAAGAATATCAATTTAAAGATAGTTTATTTTAAATTTACATTGGCTAGGTTAGATATATATGTGTGTTTCATAATAGTTATAATAAAGATAATTTAAAAAAGTACTTACAAGCTAATTCTTTGAGAACCGCGATAAAAACCCTATATATTATATTATTAAAAATACTCATTGCTCATCATTCAAACAAAAAACACATCATAACAATATATATATATATATATATATATATATATATATATATATATATATATATATATATATATATATATATGTATGTATGTATTATATACATATTTGTGTGAGTGTTAGTGTGTCTGTTACCAGCTTTTAGAATATACTTGAATAAAACATTTATATATACAGAAAATAAGTTGATGCTCCAAAATATAAATAACATGCTCCAAAATTTTTTTTAGAATAACTCCGTTAATTTTTAAGCTACAGTGTCCATTAAAAAAATATTTTGAAGGTAATTTCAAAAGCTACAAGACTAAGTAGATTAAAATATGTTAAAATTCTTTCTTTTTAAATAGTAAAGGGCCAAAGTGCTGATTACAGGTGTGTCAGCCGCTGTATCTCAAACTTTAATTGGCTATATCTCTATTATTTTTCGAGCTACAACAAAAATAAAAAAATCATAATTTTTGTTAAGAAAAAAACTACATTTTGGTATAGAACCATTTTTCACGTATCTCTTATAGTTTTAGGTTTATTTTGAAAAAATGTAAACTTTTAGATAATTATAAAAAAAGATTTTTTAATTTAAACATGATTTTTTCAAAAAATACGCATTTTAAACAGGCTAAACTTTTAAAACTTATAAATAACACTAAAATAAAATGAATTGTAGAAGATATACGTTTAATTTCAATTCTGATTGAAATAGTGTTACTTATACTGCTCGTTTTTTTTAAAACGCTAGAGTAATTCAAATTCTTTCCTTCGTATTTCGCTTTGTTTTAATTAAAATGGCTTTTAACATAGCTCATTTTATAGGTTTTTTCTAGCTCTTTAAAAAGTGTTGTATGAGTTTTTATCAAAAAAGATGTCCATTTTCCGATATTTGATGTTAAATGCATCGAGTATAGTATCCCAAAAATAAAAAGTCATCTTCAAACAATTATAAATCGCTTAGTATTGTACTTATAAAACTTAATAAAAAACAATCTCTTTGTTTTTTTTATATGCTTTATTTTTGTTCATTATAGATTTTTCAATAAAACGCTTTGTTTTTGAGTAATTCGTACAAAATCATTGAAAAACATGTTCTTCTTTGCCAAAAGTTTACTTTTTCAAGTGCGTATAACTCAAAAAGTATTAATTTAGTAAAAAAAAAAAATATGACATTTTTTGTTTAAAATTTTATTCTATATCAATACCCGGGGTTATTTTGAGTGTAAAAAGTTCAACCTCCTAGATGGGGTGCCAACCACCCCAGGGGTAGAAGCACACATCGGCACCATATAACTTATGTTTTTTGAGTAATTTACTACCCACTGTAAAAATTTCAGTAAAAATTTCAGATAAATCGGTGCAGTTTTAAAAAATTTAAAGGGTAAATGCCACAGTAACTGGACTACGTGCCCAAGGGATGATATATCTGCGTTTTATTACAAGTCAAAACTTAATGCTTATAATTTTACTTTGGTTGAACTAAATAAAATAAATCCAAATATTGAAAAGCCTATAGTGATGTTCATTGTCTCTATTGAAACTAAACAGATGCAAAACGTTATTGCATTGAAATCGGGTCTTCTATAATGAAGTATTTTGAAATATTCTCCAAAAATGCCAACTTTTCAGAGAAAGAACCAGAAGTAACCTTTCCTTGGACAACTGCTGTGGACAAAATAAAAATAAAATTATTGCCACTTTATATTTATATGCAGTAACTCACTAAATATTAAAGTTATAACACATATGTTTCTGATTAAGGGTCATAGCCAAAATGAAGGTGACAATGTGCACAGTCTAATTGAAAAAGTGATTAAAAGGAATCTTTGGCCTTTTTTATAAAACATCGTATAAACAGGACACTTTTCTTGAAATTAACGTACGAAACAAAAGAAAGAAACTGCCTCTTTTGAAGGATATAATTTCCATACGCGCATATGAGAAAAAAATAGAATTAGGTGAAAATAAGAAAAAAGATCTCCAAGAATTAATTTCCAAGAATCTGATTCCCAATTATTATGCAGAATTTTACAAACTTATGCTTAAATAATTTTTTTTTACTTTTGCCAATTTTTTGTAAACACTTTTTTCGTGGATGCCCAATGTTTATTTAGTCTACAGAAATAAATCATTTTTGTTTGTCTAACCTTTTCGTCTTTCATTTTATTCACCTATGATAAATACTTTATTAATTTTTGTAGGTACTAAAAACCTAACATTAATTTTAGTGCATTGAGGTAGTAGTAAACTGACACATTATATTTTATAACAATAGATAATTTTAAATTAAAATAATGAACAGCAGTATTTCGAAAACGTCCTTATGTTCTAACTTCACTTTCAATCATAAATTGACACATTTGTTAAAAATACTTTCATATTCAAAAAATTTTTAGTACTAAAGTGACACAAGTTTCTTTTTACTAAAAATATCAAAATTTGAATTATAACAAAAGTATTACATTATACGAAATTTTCACAGATTACACTAACAACTACAAGGTTCCTTTCAGTGAAATATATTGTCTCAGTTATTGTCTAGTTGTCTAAGTATTATAGGTTCGGCACTAACAACGATACAAGAGAGATAACTGTAATTATAGAAACGTTTTTTGCGTTTTCTGCAAAATCATATTTTTTGATTTGTGCCACTTTATTATTAGGGGTGCTATGTGTAAGAGTCATGCAAGCTCAAACTTTCTTATCATTACTGATGACTCTTTATCTGTTCTTCAGAGCTTGAGTCAAATATATCCAGTACATTCTATCCTGCAACACAATTAGCACTTTATCACCTACAAAACAGACACGTGAACGTTAAATTTCTCTGGGTATCATCACATACAAGTATTGCAGGAAATGAAAAAGTAGATGAATTAGCAAGAAAGCTGCTACTGACGAGCATTCTGAAATAATGACTACAATTCCATTCAGTGATATCCAGCTCAGTATTAAACAGCACTGTGTAAAAATTGGCAACAAATGTGGAAGTCTAATAAGGCGAACCTTAAAAACGTTAAAGGTAGGATTGGCACTAAACTACAATATCCATAAAACAGAAGGCAACTGGTGATTATAAACCGAAAGAATTTGGACATACAGCGTTAACTCACCAGCATATCATAACAAAAGAACTACCACCTGAATGTTTCTATTGTGAATGTCCAATTGTCCAATAACTGTTCAACATATGTTGATTGAATGTCCTGTTTATTCCTACGAAAGAGTGATAAACAACGTACCAGAAGAAGCAAAGAAACTTAAATATATTTTAAACTGTAATGTATCAAATACAATCAAATTCCTTAAGGACATACATTTACTACACAAAATTTAAGTTATATTATATATATATATATATATATATATATATATATATATATATATATATCATTTTGTAATTTGGTAATTTCTTATTATTTGTAATTTAATACGCAATTTGTAATTAGTACCTATATTTGATAACAACTGTAAAATTTGTAAAACCCGCTAATACCCTTTAATGGTTGATGCGGAAATTCTAAATAAAAAAAAATAGGTTTTTGAGATCGGAGTATGGGTAATTTCTTGATTTGGTTGTGTATTGTGTGTTTATTCGACTTGTGTTTGCTAGGTTGCTCACTTTCTCATTTCCAGCCATTCCTACATGCAACTATATCCTGATAAATGCTACTTCTTTTTGAGTTGATTGAATTATATTTATCTCATATTTCATAACCCAAAATATTAGATTTGTAGGGTTTATTTGTTTTACACCTAATAGAGCATTTAATGAGTCAGTGATGATGACACATTTATTCTCACTATGCGTTTTGAAGAAAATTAAGGCTGCCAAAATGGCTGTGGTTTCGCCTGTAAGGATGCAGCAGTTTGTAGGTATGGATATAGTGTGAGTAGTGTATTTACAATAGTATGCAGCAGCGTGTCCGTCATGAGCTTTAGAGGCAGCACTGAAATTTTGGAGATAATTAGGATAATGAGATATCACTTCGGAGTACAACTGTTTATTGAAAATTGGATTTGTAGTTGATTTGGGGTATTTTGTGAGGGTTAAGTCAATGGTGGATTATCCATGGAGGCAAATTTACACTGACTTGTAGATATCGATTTAGCTTATCCATATCAAAGTTAGAAGATTTTATTCGTTCTATAAGGGGAGTACTATTTTTAGTTAGTTTTGTAGAACCAATACTGGGATGGCAAATTTGGGAGAATACTGGATGTTGTTTCTATGCCGATATTTTCCCTATATAGTTTAGGGATAGTTATTTGCGTCTAATATACAGAGGTGGTTCTCTCGCTAAAACTTGTGAGCTACTTATAGGACTAGTTCTGAAGGCACCCAGTGCTAATCTCAAAGCTGTAGATTGTATGCTATTTAGTTTTTTTAAAGCAGTTTTGCTTGTAGCACCGTAAGATATGCAACCGTAATCTAATTTACTTCTAATAAGTGATTTGTAAAAGGTATTTAATGTTTTACAATCGGCACCCCAAAATTTATTAGATAATATTTTAAGTAGTAAAATCCGTAAACTAATTTTCGAAATCAAATTCATATTTTTGCTTTAATCTGTGCCTTCTAAGAATTGCAAGGCAAAACAGACGTTGATAAAGATGTTAATAGAGACATGGAGAATCTAAAAATTGTATTCCACAACATGTCTCCTCAACTAAGCATAAATCCTTAGCAAATTTGGTTTTTAGAACTCGTACAGAGTATATCGGAATAAAATGAAAAATACAGTTAAGATTTGATTTCACGTACAGTGCGTCTGTGTATCCGCTAATACGTATTTTGACCTAAAAGGGCCCTTTAGAACGGCTATTAACAGTGTGTTTAACCGGTTTTGACATGCTTGTTGTAATAAATTAATATGCACATTCCAATTTAATTTTTGATTGAAAGTTAGGCCTAAAAAACTTACTTCCGTTGACTGCTTTATAGGTATAATAAATCATTTAATGTTAAATTAATTGTATGGTGAGTGTTATTTTTACTAAAAATTACGTATTGAGTTATTTCTGCAGAAAAATTGAATCCGGTTTGTAATGCCCAGTTTTGAAGTCGATTTAACATAAGTTGTAATATATTTGTTGCTAAAACTAGGTTATTAGATTTGGTGTAAATAAAAATAAAATCCGCGTAAATGCTAGCTTTAATAGGAGCTCTAATTACATTTATGATGCTATTAAAAGCCACTAAAAATAGGGTTGGACCTAAAATGGATTCTTGAGGGATTCCAATATCTATCATTTTTTGAGAATTTGTAATTCCATTTATTCTAACTTATATACAACGATTACTTAAGAAATTTTTTATAAAAGCAAGCATGTTGCCTTGAATTCCATAATTATTAAGTGTTGCTAGTATAGAGTGTTTCCATGTCCTATCAAAAGCCTGGGTTATGTCAAAGAACATTACAATCAACTTCTCATTGTTTGCAAAGGCTTCATGGATTAAGGTTTGTAGTGAAATATGATTATCTAATGTAGACCGTCCCTTGCGAAAACTACTCTGAAATGGGGTAAGGAGATCTAAATACCATGTTAGAAGGAAATTCAAAATTTTTTCCAGTATTTTGCACATGTTGCATGTCAGAGAAATAGGACTGTACTATAAGGGTATCTCTTTGGGCTTATTGGGTTTAATAATGGGAATAGTTATTGACCGAGACCAGAGTTTTGGAAATTTATGTTTTAAAAAACATAAAACATAAAGGTAGGTGTTTTATGAATATTGGTGAAATATCATCTTGTCCTGGGGATGTATTTTTAGAGTTTACGATAGAGTATTCTAGTTCTTGAAGAGTTATGGTAGCATTTAATGGATCACCAGATTCTTAACCAACGATTTTGAATAATTCTATATTTTGCTTATGTAATAATAATTCCTGCGTTATATTTTGGTCGCTAGAATTTTCTTGGTATACTTCGGATAAAGTTTCACCAATAGCTTTTTTACAGGTCATGATCTCCTTATTATATCGCAGTGCATTTATATGCCTAAAGGACCTTAGTACCTTTAAGTTTCCAAATTTTAGACCAAATAACCTGTGAAGGTGTTGATGAATTTATGGACGATACGTTGTCTTTCCAAGTATCTTATTTGCTGTCTGTCATAAGATATATTGATTCAGCTCTGAGTTTTTAAAAATTAAGTAAGTTTTCATCTGTATTATGTTATTTAAGTTTTAAAGGCATAATTATAGTTTATTCGTCTTCCGGGTTTGGACCGTGTCATTTGTGAGTGACCCAAAAGTGGGTTCATCTCGACGTTTCGCTACAATTGTATGTAGCTTCTTCAGGAGAACAAAAAAAGAAAAAGAAAACAAAAGACAGGAAGATGGGTAGTTAGCAACGGTAACTCAGTTACTCAACGCAACCAGAGGCGAATACTAACTACCAGATGGGCAATTGGTCACAGTAACTCAACTACTTAACGCAGCCAGAGGTGAAAACCAAATGCCAGGACAGGGATTCACGTCCAACAGCTCAGAACACTAACGCGTCGAGAGGCGGGGAGTGAATCCATGTGAGTGATTTCATTTTAAAGGCATATTTACAAGATAAGAGGGCTTTTGCAATTTCACTATTCTAACAAGGTACGGGTTGCCTTTTACAGGATTTGTCTTTCCTATACTTTCTAAAGCTACTTCTATAATAATATTATTTAAAGAGGTGATATCATGGTTTATATCGTTGCTTAAATGGAAATTTTCAAGTTTATTATTGATATAGGACTGATAGGATACCCAATTTACATTTTTTAATTTCCAGGACTGATATATTGGGAAATCAAGGGGATGAATGTGATCTGATGTTATAGAAATTGAAAAGTGGTCACTATTATATAATGAGTTCAAAGTGTTCCATGACAATGTAGTTGAGAGTGATTGACTGCATAAGTATATATAAATGGCAGAAAATGAACCGTTATAAGAAATAAATCTAGTTGGATTCCCTGTCTTAGGTAACAATAAATCAGAACAATAAATTAGGTTTTTCAATAAGTTACCGTATTTATTAGTTTCTTTCATGTGACTTCCTCATAACGGGTGGTGGCAGTTCATATCTCCTAAAATTAATTTAAGATGTGGAATTTTGTCTATAAGGTTATTTAATTCGTGCATATGTAGATTACTATTGTGTGGTAAATAAATGTTATGTTAATCTTTTTATGATAGCTAATAGAGACAGCTAAAGCTTCAAGATTAGTACTTAGCGCGATCGGTTTAGTTTTTAAATCAGCTCTGGTGAAAATATCGATTTTTTTTTTAAACATTGAAAATTTTTTAAACTTATGTTATTTTGTTTGAAGTGAGTTTCTTGAAGACACAGAATTAAAAGCTGGCCGATTAATAGTTTTAACTGTTTATAGCGGGTATAAAACTCATTAGTCAGCCCTTGATTATCCTTCAACTAGTGATGATTCGTCAGTTTTATCAGCTGAAAAAGGGTTATGGTTTATGTTTTTCTTTAGTCGGGTGATATTATTTTTTAATCTAGAATTTTGTGTGTAACAACAAACAAAATTAAGGATCTGGATTAGTTTCTCTGGTCCATTGGAGTAATCTTTAGAAGTTAATTCGGGTTATGAGAGTTTAAAACATTTTCCATAAAATCACATATTTCAATAAAATTTAGTATAAATGGAGGTGATCTATTTTCGATTTTGTTTTTGATGGATTCTAGGGAGTGAATGACATCCTCGCGGGGGGTTTTGGAAGAGGTTTTCGGTTTTTTTTTGGTTTTTTATGTTTAGGGGTATTAAAAACGGATGAGTCGGTTTTTGAGTTGCCTTCGTTAATTTCAGGAGACGATATGTTATGTCTTTTTAGCTGTTAGTTGACTGCATTATTTAAGGTTATTATTGTTTCTAGTGTCGTAGTATTTTCAGTGTTATTTACAGCTGGTGCTATTATTTTGGAAGAAGAAGACGAAGTATTTGGATTATCTTTAGACATGTTTTGGATGAGGTCGATTTAAGTATTATTTTCAGTGTTATTTACAGCTGGTGATTTTGTTTTGGAAGTAGAAGACGAAGTGTGTGGATTGTCTTTAGATATGTTTTGGATAAGGTCGGTTTCCGTAGATTGATATATTTTATCATTAGGTTCATTAGGTTTAGATAACGACGATGTGGTTTGAGTTGAATCTGAGAAGGGAGTTGAAGGGGTATCATTAAGTTCATGAGGTTTAGATAATAATGATGTGGTTTGGGTTGAATCCAAGAGGGTAGTTAAATTAGTATGACCAATGTTTTTTTACATTTGGAGTAATTGAATCCGTATATGAAGAGAAATACCCAGTAGAAAGTACTATCATGAGTTATGGCAAAAGAGTCAGGAATAGACATATTTTCCAGGGGTGTAACAAATGATTACCTTCTAAAGCTCAGAATATGACTGTACTCACTTTCAGACATACCAACTTGAAGAAAAGTCATTTTAGATACAGTGTGAATACTAATTTTTTGTCATTCTTGTTTAATTATTTCGTTCGGGATTGTAGGACATGCATTAGATATTAGAAGTCTCTGGACTGAAGAAATTAATCTTCTTACTTCGACTTGACATCCATTTATTTCGATATATTTATAAGAATCAAGCAGAGCATAAACAGTGTTTTTTGGAGAGAATTATATGCATTATCTTATTGTTAGCAATTCTGGTGGCAAAAAGTACATTAATTGGACCCACTAGTGATCCAACAGCTACGACGTAATCATGGATTTTTGTACCTTTAATGCTGGAAATGACTATTGCTTGTTGTTTTGTTCGATGTTTAAAATAATTTACGACACCTGAGTAACTGTGTTTTGCGGAGTTTTGTGTAGTATTATTATTGTATGAAGTCATTTTATTAATTTTCTTGATCAGAAGTTGAGCCGGTCCTGTGGCCGGTCCAAAAAACTGGTCAAGACCCAACTGGAATTTTTGTTACCTCCTTACGTAGGTATTATTTAAACGTTATTTCGTTGTTGTTATAAAAATAATACGAAAAGAAGTGCTACTCACTTGAGACAATATTGTCAGCACTAACTAATGCACTTAAATTTGTAGTAGAGGTATAAAATATTAAATTATGATTTGTTTTTACCATTTAAAATGACTATATTTCGGGACAGCTGATAACGTGGTAGATTTGATCGCTATCAGGGCCGAATTCTCTCTTTTGTGGTCTATATTCTGGATAATTGTTGTTTATATTACTTATTCTTTATTACTTACCGGTATTACCGGTAAAACCAATTACTAGTCAGAAATCATATTTTCAACAATTATAATTCAATTGCCAAGCCGTTACAAAAAATGGTAGTATCACCATGCTGTGATGGCCCTGCTGATCTTGTTGTTGGTATCAGGAGTAATTCTGTCAGGTTAGGCCATGCAGTTAAGGTATCTACATAGTAAAATGTCTTGCACCCTCCATGCTATGGCATGCTGGACGAGCCATACAGTCTGTAGTCTACACCCCGAGGTATGAGCGGGAACACAAAGTGTATCAATACTCATACGCTTATGATACGCACCTTACAGATTATAAGGGCCTTCACATTTTATTCTTTTTCAACTTGTCATAAGTAAAATGTTTTAAGTCTTTCCTGTCAATCTCTCTTAGCTAACTTTTGTTTCTTCCGACCCCGAATGGCTATTAGGTTTCCGAGGGCAGAAGGGTCATTATATTTCCTTCTACTACAAACTATAGTAACCAAACGATTATTGGTATAACTATTTCCTCACTTGTTCGTAAACCGCTAAGGATAGAAGAACCGTCAGTGAAAGGGCACTTTATTACTCTCAAGCTGACAAATTGAATTCAAAGACAAAAGAACTACATTTTTTAACTGTATTGAATTGTTAAAAGCTACGAGATGACTACCACATCAGAGATCCATAAGGTTATCTCCAGGACACCACAGTCGCTAAAAATCCAAAAGAAATGGCGATCAGTTCTGGGCAGTCCTTAGGGAGAGGATGATAAGGCTCCCTAGAGACCCCTTGGTCAGCCAATAATGTCCCTAAAGTGAAAAGGATCGATAAGTGGAACATTTGAAACATTTACCAAGCAGACAAGATAGCAAATCATTTTATGCGATGCATACAAGTTAGATGGCTAAATTCTGGAGTAATAATTATACATGAAGACCATATCATTTATTCGGGAGATGACTTAACAAGAAATAGAAATGGCGCCCTTATCAGACAAAGATATTTTATGGAAAATTAACTCAAGTCTCTTTTAATATAAACATCATTGAAGTCTACGCACTGACATCCAATCTACTGAAGAAGAAATAGAAACTTTCTATCTGACTCCAGAAGATTCCCTAAAACTGAAAAAAACAATAACTATTATCTTGGGCGGTTTAAACGCCAAAATAGGGCAAGGCAGTCGAGAGTGTGGCGCAGATATATGATCTTATCATAGGAAACGAAAGAGGAGAAAGAGTGATTCAATTTTGCCATAACACGTATATGATTTTAATGAATACATTTTTAAAATTACATCCAGGAAGGCTTTATACACTAAAAGCACCCAGTGATACTCTAGAAGGAAATAATGTTGATATTATCAACAAAAAAAAAAAGATGTCTTCTCGTATCATAGTTTATTAGATGTAAATATCAACATACGATTCAAAATAATTCACAAGAAAATGAGGCCCAAAATCTACTGAAAGAAAACAACTTTCTGTAAAAAGTAAAAACAAAGCTTAGTAAGAATTTTGCGAAAATAGTTGAAAACACTAGTAGCAGCATAGAACAGTGAAACGAAATGAAGACATCTACTACCATAGGTACTTTCACATGAAAATCTTAAATCAAAAAAAGACAACAAGCAAGAATGGATGACAGATATTATATTGCAAAAGCTCTTTTAACGGTTTTGGGAAGATTTTCTGTCGTAGAAAATGGACTGGTCTAACATCAGCTGATCTATTTCGAGCTGCTATGAATAGGATAAAATAAGTTAATGTGGTCGACAGCATCACTAGAAGACATCATGTTTATCAAGAAGAAACAATTCTGTATATGTTTTTGATCGGAAGCAAGGATACTAAGAAAATCGATGTTGCGAATAAGATAAGAATTTGTAATAATTTTTTGTTATAAGTCAGATGTTAAAAACTGATTTCTTTTACAGCGCTTTTAGTAAACGCCTTTAGTAAACCAATACTGGGGCTACAGCTGCAAATTTTAAATTTCTATTGGAAATGAGACGAGGCAAGACGCTGATTGGCAAGTTCAAAACTAAGGTTATTAGATTTGTTAAGCATGTTTTGAACGTAAATAGTTGTAGGATTTTTCTGATAAATTTTTGTACAAAAACACAATTTTTAGAAGACTTGTAATTTTAGTTTGTATATCAATGGACATTTAGTCGCTTCTTCTCTACAGGCCTGGTATTTACCATTAGAAGGAAAAGAAGAATTAATTATGTTAGAATTAATTCTAAAAGTTAAATTAAGAATTAAGTTTTTGTGAGCGGAAGCATACCAAGAAAAGGGATTTAAATACTATTCATTATTTTCTGTTAAATGATAGATCAACAAAGGCTGAATTTTTTTATAGATCGATTCGCCTTTAGAAAACCAACACTGATGCCATAGCTACAAATGTTAAATTTGTACTGGAAATAAAACAAGGAGGAGGAACTAGGAGAGGGTTAATTACTTTTCTATAAGAATGGCATTTATACAACTCTATACTATAATTCCACTAGTTGAGAGAGTGATTTCATTGTTTGATGGCAGAGAAGTGGGGAAAGACGTATGAAAATCCAGTGGAGTACACTCACTTTTATTTCAACGTTAATTATATTATATTTTTTAAATATTATTTGTTCGAAATGGGCCACAATATAAATTTATTTACAGGTTTTTACTGACGTTTCGATCTCTATACCCAAAGACCGTTTTCAAAGATATACATGATAGTTACATTTATTTTATTTTTTTATTATTATATATTTATATAATAATATTTATATAATCTTATATTATTTATTTTCTTTTTTTTTCTAATTTCAAAAACGGTCTCTGGAATAGAGATTAAAACGGCAATAAATTAACCATGTAAATAGATATATTGTGCTAAAAAAGCTATAAAAAATAAATATATCTATCATTTATATATTTGAAAATAGTCTCTTTATAGAGATCGAAACGTCAGTAAATTAAACATTTGAATATATTTTATGGCTTATTCCCTACATTCCCCTAAAAATACAGAATGCCATAAGCAAAAAGCTATAATTGATGGATTCGACCGTTACTTGATGGAAATTCATTTTATGTAACAATAAAACACTGAAAACTTTGTCTTCGAAACTTCCACAAAACTTATTATAAAATCTTATCACTACAGCTGTTTTGGCCGAGTGCCTTTCTCAAGTGATCTATTTTTGGTATGGATTTACACTTTATAGTTTTTAACGAAACCACTTTATAGTCTTTAACCAACTTGAGACAAACAGTTCTTCCCTCCTCAACCTGTTAGGTTAAAGACTATAATGTGTAAATGCATACCAAAAATAAATCACTTGAGAAAGGTGCCGAAAGAGCTATAGTGATAAGATTTTATAATAAATTTTGTGGAAGTTTCGAAAACAAAGTTTTCATAGTATTATTGTTACAGAAAGGTATAAAAAAACAAATAAATTTGCAGAAAGCTTACTGATGCTACCCGGCTGTCGCGGAAGTTACACTAAAACGTCTATTGACGTGACCTGACCAGATTCTAATTTTATTAAGATTCTCTTAAACCAGCGCTCAAATACTTCGGAAGACATTTCTTCATGATAATCTTCTGCTTTTCTTGACTCATATTGAAGCAAACCATCATCAAGGAACCCTGTATCACTTTCTATAGGGATAATGATTAAACGTAGTCCCTTTTCTGATAGAGCTTTTAATCCTGTAAAGCAGCCTTCTATAAATGCTTCGCGTTTGTCTTTGACCTTTAAATCTTGCCAATCTTTTCCTACTGTATGACCTTCGTTAATCCAGGTTTCATCCAAATATGTTTTCCGTTCAATGCTGTGAAGTGTGCGTATTTCTTTAAAATATTTTCTTCTCCACACAAGAATTTCTTTCTAATAACACACTTTTTCTGTTTTTACATATCGAAAGTTTATTTCGCGCATAGGTCTGATTAATACTCTACGAGATATCTTGGATAAAAAGTAATTGTTTTCGAGCCTTTGAGAAATTTTTTCAGTGTTCAAAGGAACAAGATGCTTGGCACACAGTTCTTGTATCCGGTATGATACCGGACATTATCTACCTTCATTCCTTCCTGCTTTTGTATTTATCTTTCCACTGTTTTATTGTTATATTTATATCGTTTTCAACGTCATCTCACCACCCTTTTATATCTCTCTTAGTTTCTTTGAATTGGCTTTTATAAAGCTAAACTGAAAGTTAGATATCACCGGCTGTATAAGGATAAGATATTCTTAGATATGCGCATTTGCGAATGATATTACACAATAAACCCCATTAAAACATGCGGAGTGAAAATCTGTGGACCTGAAACGAGACGAAACAAACGAAAAACAAACTATAGGAAGTGCACACAATTTTATTGATGTGAGAACCTAAACGTAGATAATTATACCTACAAATATGCCTGTAGATTTACTACCTGTCCTTAATAATAAATGAGAGGAATAACTGATATAAATCTGAAGAGATATAATGTCAGAAGCCTACAATAATATAGCACTAAAATCTTATAACAAAATAGATTAAATGAAAAACTACTCGAGGAATACCTAGCTGCTGAAACCAACCAATTATACGAACATAAACTGACTGTATTCACCACGCAGCCCAAGAAGCTCTAGGCGAAGAAACCAGAACAGTCCACAGATCAGCGGGAAAAATCACTTGGAATACACAGCTTGAAGAGCAAAGAAATAAGAAACAGGAAGTGTACAAAAGATGGCTAAACACTAAGAATCTTGAAGATAAAGAAATATACAAAGAACAGCAAAGAATATTTAAAGATATGACAAGGAACAACAAAAATGAAACATGGGATGCAAAATGTAAAGAAGTTGACTGTTACATCGGAGGAGCGCGATAATCAGCGGCATGGAAATTAATAAAAACCCTGAAAACCGACACATCAAATAAAAGTCGAATACAGCCCATCCAGATACATGCATGGAAAGATCATTACGCAAGGGAACTGAATGAAGACAGAGATATTTATAATATTGACTCACCTCAACGAATACGAGTGCAAGGTGAATATGTAACCATGGAAGAAGAACAAATACAACAAGCGATTTAATCGATGAAGAATAAAAAAGCATCCGGGCCGGAGAACATACCAGCAGAACTTCTAAAAAACGGAACACCAAAACTAATAAGTTATCTTAAAGTGCTATTCACAAGATACTTAAATGGGGAAGAAATCCCGAATAGTTGGAAAGAAGCATGGATTACTCCAATTCACAAAAAAGGTCCAAAAGATATTTGCGAAAACTACAGATGTATCTCTGTCACCAGTACCTTTAGCAGGCTGTTTGGTAAAATCTTAAAAAACATGATTGAGAAAGAATAAGAACCTCATGAAATTGAACAGCAAGCAGGATTTAGAGCTGGAAGATCTTGCGTAGACCACATATTTACCCTAACACAACTGAATGAAAAGAAAGTTGCAAGAAACCAGGAAATACATCTTTTATTTGTGAATCTCACAAAAGCATATGACACGATTCCTGTGAGAAAGCTGTGAGAATAGCACGATCATCGCCGCAGTCAAACAATTATACAATAAAGCATCATCAAAAATCAAACTAAACAACACCTTATCAGAAGAATTTCCAGTAACAAAAGGCTTACGACAAGGATGCTGCCTCTCTCCAATACTATTTAAGATCTATTTAAATGAAGCACTAAAACACTGGAGAAGATCATGTTCAGGAATGGGGATCCAACTTGACGACGATACAACATTATACACTCTACATTTTGCGGACGACCAAGTAGTAGTGGCAGCAGACAAGGAAGATTTAGAATTCATGACGAGACGGTTTCTTAAAACATATGAAGAATGGGGCCTCTCTGTAAACAGAAACAAAACGCAATACTTATGCATTGGGAATGAAGTAGAAGATCTAATGGTCAACGAACATGAAACAATCAAGAACTGTGAGGAATATATATATTTGGGAACAACAATCAACAAGAGTGGGCGCACCGAAAAAGAGATAGAGCAAAGAATCGTGAAAGGAAAAAGGGTGATAGGATACCTAAACCCGATGATATGGTCAAAAGAACTATCAAATCAAAGAAAGCATCTCCTCTTTAACTTCATCTTTAAAAGTATAGTGCTCTATGGATGCGAAACATGGCAACTTACTAAATCCCTTGAGCGACGCCTACTTGCATTGGAAATGGACTTCTGGAGAAGATCAGCTAGAAAATCAAGGCTTGATCGAATACAAAATGACCAGAATGAATCAGAAATATAATGGGAGTCAAGTCAACCATCATTGACGAAATTCAAAGGAGACAACTGATCTGGTATGGTCATGTGAAAAGAATGGACGACAACAGGCTGCCAAACCAAATTTTAAAATGGACGCCAAGGGAAAGAAGGAAGAGAGGAAGGCCAAAACAATCCTGGCTGGGCGGCATTCAGAAGGCAATGTCGGAAAGAAACCTTCACCCTGGCGAATGGAATGACCGACGTAGCTGGAAACTGGGAAACGGAAGGCGGAAAACGCTATAAAAAAACCGGGATAATAATAAAAATGAACAAGGAGTACATTATATGGGATTTTGATAGCTTTATATTTAATTATATATAGAATGAATATTTATTTGCGTTAAGATATATATTTTTTAAATAAGAAAGACACTTTTTTACATAGCTCTTATTTTATGTAACCTTAAGTTAATATTTGATATCACTGTACTGATTGTTGATACCCACGACAAAATCGTTGAGTAAGCTTGAAAAACTGCCAGCATGAAACAATTCGATCAACAAGTGTGATCAAGTCGTAGAAGAATTTATTGATTATAATATCTAAATGTAAATTCTCTAATTGGAATATAAATCATAATTAGGCATAGCTATTTAGAATATAAATATTTCGCTTCTTGGTCGTTCCGTTAGTTCAGTGTAAAATGTAACATCGAACGCAAATCTTCAACAATCTTATTCCTCTTAGAGCTGGTATTTTGAGGGTAAATATGATTCTCCTTAATTATTACTGAGTTTTAACTCATTTTTTATTAATTGCTAATTTTAATAATTTTTAGTTTTGGCTATTTCGTAAAATTATATTAATTATTATTAATTATATTATTATAATATTAATGATTTTATACCCAGATGACGACAGCAAAAGTTATTGTGTATTATTATTCTCTCCCCTTTTACATTACTTTGTATTCTGCTAATTTATTTCTCGTCCAACTTTCCTGGTACATAGTAATACATACCATTGAGGTTTTTCTCTTCAATATTATATACTATTTATTTTAAAAATTTTATTTTTTAATATATAATGTTTGTGTAATTTTATTTTTAAATTGGCTAGTTCGTAGTAAACTTAATCTTCTACTTACCCTATCAAATTATCTAATTAGTGTTTGTATACATTTTTTCCATTTTTTTTTATTTTTCTGTATTCCCTTCACTTGGATTTATCATTTTGACCTTGCACTTCTTCTTTTCAAACCGTTTTGCGTTATTCATTGAGCCACTTTTTTTATAGATTATAATCGATTAAAATTATTTTAAATATCTTTAAAAACGATTTTCCTAAGAGACATTACTTCTTCAATTTATTCTCTTTAAATTTGTTTGATCTTCTTTTAA